>NC_081553.1:190001350-190121350 GCF_963082655.1 Stomoxys calcitrans
GTTTATATGGGAGCTATATCAGATTATAGACCGATTTGGACCGTACGTAACACAGTTGAAAGTGAAAGTCGTGACTAAATACTACATGCAAAATTTCAGTTCAATCGGGCAAAAACTGTTGCCTCCAGGGGTTCAAGAAGTCAAATCGGGACATCGGTTTATATGGGAGCTATATCAGGTTATGGGCCGATTTGAACCGTACTTAGCACAGCTATTGGAAGTTATAGCAGAGCACAACATGCAAAATTTCAGCTAAATTGGACATTAATTACGGCTTCCAGGGGGTCAAGAAGTCAAATCGGGAGATCGGTTTATATTGGTGCTATATAAGGCTAGAGACCGATTTGGACCGTACTTACCACAGTTGATGTAAGTCATAACAGAACACTATGTGCGAAATTTCAGCCAAATCGGACAACAATTGCGGCTTGTATAGACTCAAGAAATTAAATCTGAAGATCGGTTCATATGGGAGCTATAACAGATTCTTGACCGATTTGAACCATACTAGGTACAGTCGATGTAAGTCATAACAAAACACTAAGTGCAAAATTCCAGCCAAATCGGACAAGAATTGCGGCTTGTAAGCTCTCAAGAAGTCAAATCGGGAGATCGGTTTATATGGGAGCTATATCCAAATCTAAACCGATATGGGCCATTTGCAATTCCTAACAACCTACATTAACATTAAGTATCTGTGCAAAATTTCAAGCGGCTAGCTCTACGCGTTCGAACGCTATGGTAATTTCAACAGACGGACGGACGGACATGTCTAGTTCGTCTCAGAATGTCAAGACGATCAAGAATATATATACTTTATGGGGTCCTAGATCAATATTTTGAGGTGTTACAAACGGATTGACTAGATTAGTATACCCCCATTCTGTGGCGGTGGGTATAAAAATAGAACTCAAATAAAGGGTTTTTAGCGATAGGAGTACTGATCTAATATCCAAATTTGTGTCCACATAAATGGGGGTTGACCTACCCCAAGATAACCAACCATATAGACCGATATTCCAAATGTAGGTGTTGGGCCGGTAAAGAGATGAAGCAAATTTATAACAGATATCTGTGTTAGACTGCTCGATATCCATGTCGAGACTGAGCAGCTCTGTACCCAAGGTCTACAGGCCAGTTAGACTCTCATGCTTCATTTTTAAAACCCCAGAGAGACTAATTGACTTGTGTACTATGTACCGCTACTAGCTACTCGAGCCTTCACAGGTATGTGGCTCTCATCATGCTTACACTAAGGGTGGGTTGGATGACAGTGTCCTTCAAAATGTGGTTGGATACATCGAAGGCCATTTGGAAGTTTGGAACTCCACTAGGCAGCCCTCTAAGAAATAGAAGAGACTTTTAATTGCGTGAGGTTGGAGTCCATAAATGGAGCTCTTGTGTACCTGACGATCTCTTCTCTCTTGATGAATTCGGTCGGTAAGATGCTGAAAAACTGGATTATGAATAGCAAAAGCCTCGAAGATTGTAACCAACTGAATTCCCAGAGAGGGGTTTTCATTCCCATTTTTTCGTGGCCTCTGGCTAGCATTGGGATTCTGAGGTCTTTCGAGAGGAAGAGGGTGAAGGTTGTTGCCCACGCGGATGACTTAATCTTTATGGTGGAAGACCGATTTCGCTCTATTACTACTACCGACGTTGTTTAAGTTAAGGAAACTGTCTGGATAAGCGAGTGCCAACTTCACATAAACCCCAGAAAACTGAGCTGGCACTTTTCACCAGGAGGAGAGTAGAAGGTGTTTTCATGGAAGCTGTTCAGGGTGGGGTAGATCCAAGTACCAAGACCCAATTACTTGGATGTAATTTTTGACCAATCGTCTATACTGGACAAGGAACGAGGAAAGAGTCCAAAGTGGACTGAATGCGGTTAGCCAGGAAGGGCGGTTATTTGGCCAATTCTCACCTATGGATGGCTTGTGTGACATTAAGCTCTGGAAAACTTTGTCTTCGTTTGTGGTCCAATTTCCAATATATCTCCACTGCAATTTTGGACGAGAACGGTTCTGTATCTTGCAATTTGCGTAGGCGTTTGTGGTTCGATTTTCATTTGCATGATATTACCCTTACATGATTATACCCTTCACCACCATCGTGGTACATGGTATTTTAAGTTTGCGCATTTGTTTGCAACGTTAAAAAGGAGAAAAGCTAGACCCCTTGTTAAATATACCAATCGGCTTAGAATCACTTCCTGATTCGATTTAGCTATGTCCGTCCGGCTGTCTGTCCATGTATTCAAGTGATCAAGGTACAGGTGTCATTTATTGTCTGATTGTCACGAAACTTTGCACTTGCCACTTCTTTAGCTTAAGGACGAATGCTATTGATTTATCATATCAACACCGTTGAGTGGAGCGTACGTTTTGTTCTTTCACTTTTGGAAGAAAAATTTAACTCTCTCAAGAATAGCTGCGACATAAGTATCTGCGTTTTTTTCCAGTGGAGCGGCAGATCTAGAGCCCGGGAGTAGGCTTAGAATGGACTCCAAATACCCAAAAGCTGCAGTGGTGGTATCAGGCCGTAGCATGTTGTCTGCTACTGAAACCTCGACTGTTGGAGCGGCTGCTCCAGGCTTCACTAGCCGACGGACGACTGGTCAGCAGGGGCTTTCGACGAAGACACCTGGTTCTAGTGTTAAGGACATGGTCGAACCTATTTTTTATTCGCATGTCTATAATTTGCCTAGGCCATCGACCTTTCCCGGCAAACCAACACGCTCTTTAAGAGGATGGAATAAAAGATGAGTCATCGCTTTCAGGTTTATTGAAAGGCTTGGTGGGAATGATCCTAAAACTCTCACTAATAGGGAGATAGACTCCCCAAAATAGGGCTCAGGGATACGCAGCCCAAGCTACCCCAAAGACTACACGTCTAGATTCGGAAACTGCACCGCAGTCAGCCAAAAGGCTGCGGTCACCTGGAGGGCATCCCATGCCTAAAGGAACTAGGGCAAACAATAGTAAGATGTGTCCAAGAACCTTTGCTAATGTCGCTAGGGACAATTTGGTGTTGGCAGTTTTCGGTAAGGGAGAAGAACAGGACTGCATACCTAGGAATAATTGAGTGAGATAGTCAATGGACTGTCATCAGCATACTCCGATATCCTTGCGGAATTTCCTGGGTCTCCTCCAGTTTGTGACGATGTAGGCTGGTATCGGGGCCGATACAGACTAATTGCCTTCGGGGATCAACGCTTAATTGAAATGTATCGTTGTGCGCTAAAAATGATTGGTGAGATCTGGCCAGGTAATCCCAATCTTTAAAACACCGACTGGAAGATAGGATGATGCTGATGGCGACCGAATCAAACTCATCCGGCTGTCTCGCAGACCTCAAGAAATCAACAAGTTAAAACTGAAGGTCTATAGAAGCGGTGGGGTTGGGGAATCAGCAGACGACTTAGCAGTTGTTGCTGAACTATCGACCACATCGCTAAAGTTTGGCGGATTGTAGGAGACTGAAAATCTCCCTGACACAATCGAGACAGGAGGGGATGGCATCGCAACGAGACCCGACAAGCTCAGTGTGGGTGGATCACAAAGTTGGACTGGGCTCAAGGTATGCGCCAGCGGGGAAGCACGGAACTCAAAAGTACTTCGACAGATGCAGTTAGTGAACCATCTAAGGAGGAATCGTCCACACCGCAAGTGTCCAGTGTCCTGAGGAAGAGTGGTTCTACAGCTTACTCACCTGTCCCTGGATGCGTACGGAAGCTCTTCATGACAAGATCTAACGAATCTTGTGAGGATGAACTTCTGGTGGAATCAGAATACGAGGCAAACACAATAGTGGTGGAAGTTTCGGTGGCACTTAAGGTCCTTCTGATGGCAGGGGGATTTGATGTGGTTCTTATCCACGCACCATGGGTGTGTGTAGGAATGGTTCGTGGACTATGAATTTCGGGATTTAAACTACTCAAGGGTACGGAGAATAGGAGACACAGAGCCTGTATTATTGCAAAGAGTAGTCTAAACGGTTTTCTTCTTCCGTCGCTAAGCACTGCAGATTTAGTAGTAGCCAGCCTTGAAATAAACAAGTCTCATAATTGGCTGGCTTCCCTATATATGGCACACGATTCAGAGATGCCGACTTCAAACCTTAAGTTGCTGATTGAAGCCGCTTCTGTAGGGAAGAAGAGCCTCATTGTAGGATGTTATGCTAATGCACATCACCAGACATGGGGAAGTTCGGATGTCAACGAAAGTGTGAAAGGGTTGATCTGCTTATCGAATATATTATAAGTTGTAATCTGGCGATTTGTAATAAAGGGGATAAACCGACCTTTTTTACCAGGCACAGGCAGAACTAAGTGGAAGAAAAGGCAACTGGAATGTGTTGGATGACCACAGCTTCTCTTATCATTGTTATATTAGTTTTGACCTTGGAGAAAATTCTGAAGTAGTGGTTCCTCGGCTAAACAGAAGAAATGCGGATTGGGATAAATTTCGGCACACATTCTGCACGTCTATCCCTTCTAGACCAGAAAAGGAAGTGGCAACTGCGTAGAATATAGACATAATGGTTAAGCAGATCACTAAGACCCTGACTGAATCGTTTGTTTCAGCATGTCCTGGGGCCAAGCCAAGGGGCAAACAGCGACCGGCATGGTGGAACCCAGAGCTGGTTGGTCTGAGGAAGGACTGAAGAAAACTCTTCAACAGAGCAAAAGCCCCAAGAGCACCAAACGATTGGGACATCTATAAGGCTGAGCTAAGCAAACATAAGGGCAGGCTGAGAAAGGATCAAAACAAATCCTGGGTAGAATTCTGCAGCTCCGTGGAGGATACATCTGAGGCCTCTAGACTATGGAAAATTCTATCCTCGTGGCATGTTACGGTGGGGTATATTCAGAAGTCAAAGAATGTATGGACAATGTCTGGAGAGGAAACACTAGAACTATTCGTTATAACTCACTAGCTAACCCGGGGCCCGCTGCGATTTCATATCTTAGGGCAAGGATCCCTGGAGATCGCCTGTCGTGGCAGCAGCATGCAAAGAGTAAAAGCAAATCCACTGAAACAGCCCTTAACGACCTAGGCGGCTACATGGAAGATTCTCACGCTTTCGAGGAATATATAATGGTAGCATTTCTTGACATTAAAGGTGATTTCTATAATGTGAAACCGACGTCAATCATGAAGGAGTTGAAGTTTCTAGGCATCAACTCTAACGTGAGAGAGTTTATTAATAACTTACTTTCTAAAATATGCATTAAGGCATCTTAGAAGATGAGTCTGCAGAGTAACACCTCAAGGATATGATATATCTACTCTTCTTTGGAACATAACCTTAAACAAAATTTTTTGGTCTCTGGAAGAAAAGTGTGTAAAAATGGTCGCTTATACTGATGACGTGGCTATGGCGGTTAGGGGCGAGCACCCAGCGCTCTAAGAGATATACTTCTGGAAGCTCTAAGTGCAACAGCTAAGCTGGCTACCGAAAGTGGTACAGGTATAAATCCGTGCAAGTAGTACTTTTCAGCAGGAGCTACAAGTTGCATACAGAGGAACCTGTTTTCTTGGGAGGAGAGAATGTTTCTTTCAAAGAAAGCCCAAACTGGTGTTTTGCTGGATAGAAACTTGGACTTCAAATCCAGCATTTTAGAAAGGGCAAGAAAGGCATCTCCTGCCCTAAGCACCTGCAAATGAGCCATTGGCATAAGTTGGGGGTTTCGGCCGCGCGTCATTCATTTGATATATACTGCAGTTGTCAGACCTATAATACTATATGGTGTTGTGGTCTAGTGGACGGCGCTTCAAAAGTCCACCTACTGTTCAATAGTCAACCGGATCCAAAGGATGGCTTGTTTGCGCATCGCAGGCGCACTGTAAACGACACCATCTGATGCACCGAATTTATTGCTACATCTAATGAGTCTGGACATTGTGGCTAGACAAATTGCTGCGACCACTGCAGTGAGGAGCTTTCTCATTGGTCATGTGGCGGCTATGGACATTTTATTGTCCTTGATACAATATCCGATGTTTCAGGCAGCGTGGATTACACCCCACCTGAGCCACTTTTTGATAAAAAGTACTGGACCACTATTCCTGATAGAACCGATTGCAACTACGATATCCCTGGTAATAGAAATTTTATAGACTTCTACACGTATGGTTCCGAACTAGACGACCAGGTTGGCTTTGGGGTGTTCTCTGAAGATCTACAATAGAACTGGTCATATCGAAGAGTTTACCCGACCGACGGGTCTCAATCTTAGCAATTAAGTGAAAGTGGTGAAATGGATAAGATGTAATGTCATAACGACGATTGGCATAAATATCTTCTCAGACTGCCAGACAGCCATTAAATTCCTGGAGAACATATTTCTGAACACAAAAACCGCCATCGACTGTCGCAGATCTCTCAGCGAGATGGCTGAACAGCTCAAAATTAAGCTGTTCTGGGTTCACAAAGATATCCCAGGGGATTGTCAAGCGGACAAGCTTGCGAGAGTAGGAGCCTCCTTAAAAATTCAAGGAAAACTGGAATCTGTGGGTATGCCTCTAGCGAAATGTATGCTAAGTTCTCAGGATTAGGCCCAAAGGGCAGCGAATGATGGATGGTCACAAAGAGGGGACTGTGAGTATTTCCAAAACCACGTAGCCTAATCTAGACTTGAAGAGGTCTACTGTTTTGCTATCATTGGCTAGAACAGACGTCTCAGTCATTGTGTCCGTCATGACAGGTCACTATCTAATCGGAAAACATGCTGACAGACTGAAAGTTGCTAGCAACGACTTTTGCAGAAACTGTAAGGACGTCGATGAAGAAGAGACTATAGAGCACATTCTATGTGTGTGTACCACTCTGGCAGTCAGAAGGAGTTCTAGTTGGCAATTTGGAAATTTTGCCCATGAACATTCCACTAAGAAAGAGGGGCTAACTTTTCACATATCAATGAGTGCAGTCTGATTCAAGTTAAAGTTACGGGGCAATAGATTGAAATGTTGCTATGGTGGAGCTCTTTTAGAAAAGCCTGACATGTAAAACTAAAAATGTTGCTGATATGTGATACGCTTGCGCAAATACCACCCCATCCGGCGAGCACTAGCCGCGCATACGCCATATCAGAAATAAAAGTTTTACATGCCAGGCTCATCTGAAAAAGGTATGCTTGGCCCGAAAAAGAAACAAACTACCTAATGTCTGGCTAAAAAAGATGAAACACCACACCTACCAGTTGGAATGCCTTCTCGCCTGGTGTCATGGCGAGGAATAGCCCTCCCTCTGGAGCAAGAGCTCCACCATAGCAACTTTCCAATCTGTTTCCCCATACCTTTACCCCTCCTCCTTTTTATAGTCGAGTCCGAACGGCGTGCCGCATTGCGACATCTCTATGGAGAGAAGTTTTACATGGTATAGTAACTCACAAATGTTGCCAGTATTAGGAGGGGAAAACCAGCGCTGAATATTTTTTCTGATGGTCTCGCCAGGATTCGGATCCAGGCGTTCAGCGTCATATGCAGACAAACTTACCTCTGCGCTACGGTGGCCCTCATTTCTTTGAGAACCTATCTGATTTAGCGGATGTGAACATTCGCTAGATGTTGGGCTTTTGAAAGCGATCTGGATGGTTCAACGGTAAGAACTAGAAGGCATCTTCCTTGTTATGTTCCTGTGGTATCACAATGGACGAATACGTCTAAACTAAACCTAACACAAACTTTTATGTGTCTCCACTCACTTCGCTAGTCCCAATTCCTTTTAGGTTCATAAGCCTTGAAATTAGTGAGTTTGTAAATTTAAAAGTTATGTACGAGTGTGTTGTTGATAAATATATAAGCGTGTGTGTATATGCTATGTTGTGAATTATACATAAACAAATAAAGAAGATCTAAAGTCGGGCATGGCCAACCTTTTGATACCCTACAGTTTATTGGGTGTGTATAAAAAGTCGTCGAAATATGAAAATTGTTAGAATTTGGGACAAAAGAATTTCGTATATATATGGGAGCCATATCTAAATCTGAACCGATTTCTTCCAATTTCGATAGGCTTTGTCTCAAGATAAAAGAAAATGTCTGTGCCAAGTTTAAAGATAATCGGATGAAAATGGTGTTCAGTACCTTGCATACAAATGAACATGGGCATACAGACAGACAGACAGACGGATATAGCTAAATAGTCATTCCCAGTCGATTAGGAAACTTATCAAGGGGTTTTTATCTCTTCCAACGGTGTGTTACATATAAATGCACTAAGCTATAATACCCTTTACTACTGTAGTGGTACAGGGTACAAAAATGTCATATTCAAATATGTAATAACACACATGACTTTATTGCTTTATGATATCATTGCTCATTGGAGAAATTGTCTTCTCCCCTTGGACCACCCATGAAGATGGCATAGATATATTACAATTACTTACAAATATTCATTTTATCAAAACGTTTCAAACACACACGCTCACACACACACAAACTCAAGTAGTCTAAAATAGACATGACCAAGTGACAAGACAAACAGACAGACAGACAGACAGGTAAAGTTGATCATAAGCAATTCATATACCCATTGTCTTTAAATTGGATGTATTTACTCTAAATTAGTGCCATAAATCCCAATGTTTGATATAAGCGTGTCACCATCAGTCGCTGTCAGCATTGAGAAGAAATAAAATTTAACAATTCTTGGAATTTCAAAATTTTCAAAGAGCAAATTTGCCACCTACTGTTTATTAATGGCATGTTTTTATTATAAACTAATTTTAGGAAAAACAGAGAAAGTTTTGTAACACAGACAAAAGTTAAAAGTTGAGAAAGTCAGCACTTTCATCTTCATTGGCAACACAGGTCAATCTTTGTTCAGGGAGCAAATAGGAGTTGGGGATATTCAACTTTTAATTTTTTATACCCTCCACCATAGGATGGGGGTATACTGATTTCGTCATTTTGTTTGTAGCACCTCGAAATATGCGTCTGAGACCCAATGAAGTATATATTGGGTTGCCCAAAAAGTAATTGTCGGTAATATAGTAGTAATATAGTCCGCGTTGACAAATTTTTTCAACGGCTTGTGACTCTGTAATTGCATTCTTTCTTCTGTCAGTTATCAGCTGTTACTTTTAGCTTGATGTAGAAAAAAAGTGCGTTGTTTACATTTGTTTGTCTGGCGTCAATTTTAATATGGGTACCACATGTATTGAAAGAAATTAATTTAACAAACCGAATCAACGCTTGTGATATGCACCTTAAACGCAATGAATTCGATCCGTTTTTAAAACGAATCATAACTGGAGATGAAAAATGGATTGTTTACAAGAACGTTTGTCGAAAACGATCATGGTCCAAGCATGGTGAACCAGCTCAAACCACTTCAAAAGCTGATATCCAGCAAAAGAAGGTTATGCTGTGTGTTTGGTGGGATTGGAAGGGTGTGGTATATTTTGAGCTGCTTCCAAGGAACCAAACGATTAATTCGGATGTTTACTGTCAACAATTGGACAAATTGAATACAGCCATCAAGGAGAAGCGACCAGAATTGGTCAATCGTAAAGGTGTCATATTCCACCAGGACAACGCTAGACCACACACATCTTTGGTCACTCGCCAAAAACTGAGTGAGCGTGGCTGGGAACTTTTGATGCATCCACCATATAGCCCTGAACTTGCACCATCAGACTACCATTTATTTCGATCTTTGCAGAACTCCTCAAATCGTAAAACTTTCGGCAATGATGAGGCTATAAAATCGCACTTGGTTCAGTTTTTTGCGGATAAAGGCCAGAAGTTCTATGAGCGTGGAATACTAAATCTGCCAAGAAGATAGCAAAAGGTTATCGAACAAAACGGCAATTATATATTAGATTAAAATTCATTATAAGTTTTATTAAAAATGCATTTACATTCTTTTAAAAAATCCGCAATTACTTTTTGGCCAACCAATATATTCTTGATCGTAGTGATATTTTAAGTCGATAAAGCCACGTATGTCCGTCCTTCCGTCCGTACTTCCGTCCGTCCTTCCGTCCGTCCTTCCGTCCGTACTTCCGTCCGCCCTTCCGTCCGTCCTTCCGTCCGTCCTTCCGTCCGTCCTTCCGTCCGTCCTTCCGTCCGTCCTTCCGTCCGTCCTTCCGTCCTTCCGTCCGTCCTTCCGTCCGTCCTTCCGTCCGTCCTTCCGTCCGTCCTTCCGTCCGTCCTTCCGTCCGTCCTTCCGTCCGTCCTTCCGTCCGTCCTTCCGTCCGTCCTTCCGTCCGTCCTTCCGTCCGTCCTTCCGTCCGTCCTTCCGTCCGTCCTTCCGTCCGTCCTTCCGTCCGTCCTTCCGTCCGTCCTTCCGTCCGTCCTTCCGTCCGTCCTTCCGTCCGTCCTTCCGTCCGTCCTTCCGTCCGTCCTTCCGTCCGTCCTTCCGTCCGTCCTTCCGTCCGTCCTTCCGTCCGTCCTTCCGTCCGTCCTTCCGTCCGTCCTTCCGTCCGTCCTTCCGTCCGTCCTTCCGTCCGTCCTTCCGTCCGTCCTTCCGTCCGTCCTTCCGTCCGTCCTTCCGTCCGTCCTTCCGTCCGTCCTTCCGTCCGTCCTTCCGTCCGTCCTTCCGTCCGTCCTTCCGTCCGTCCTTCCGTCCGTCCTTCCGTCCGTCCTTCCGTCCGTCCTTCCGTCCGTCCTTCCGTCCGTCCTTCCGTCCGTCCTTCCGTCCGTCCTTCCGTCCGTCCTTCCGTCCGTCCTTCCGTCCGTCCTTCCGTCCGTCCTTCCGTCCGTCCTTCCGTCCGTCCTTCCGTCCGTCCTTCCGTCCGTCCTTCCGTCCGTCCTTCCGTCCGTCCTTCCGTCCGTCCTTCCGTCCGTCCTTCCGTCCGTCCTTCCGTCCGTCCTTCCGTCCGTCCTTCCGTCCGTCCTTCCGTCCGTCCTTCCGTCCGTCCTTCCGTCCGTCCTTCCGTCCGTCCTTCCGTCCGTCCTTCCGTCCGTCCTTCCGTCCGTCCTTCCGTCCGTCCTTCCGTCCGTCCTTCCGTCCGTCCTTCCGTCCGTCCTTCCGTCCGTCCTTCCGTCCGTCCTTCCGTCCGTCCTTCCGTCCGTCCTTCCGTCCGTCCTTCCGTCCGTCCTTCCGTCCGTCCTTCCGTCCGTCCTTCCGTCCGTCCGTCCTTCCGTCCGTCCTTCCGTCCGTCCTTCCGTCCGTCCTTCCGTCCGTCCTTCCGTCCGTCCTTCCGTCCGTCCTTCCGTCCGTCCTTCCGTCCGTCCTTCCGTCCGTCCTTCCGTCCGTCCTTCCGTCCGTCCTTCCGTCCGTCCTTCCGTCCGTCCTTCCGTCCGTCCTTCCGTCCGTCCTTCCGTCCGTCCTTCCGTCCGTCCTTCCGTCCGTCCTTCCGTCCGTCCTTCCGTCCGTCCTTCCGTCCGTCCTTCCGTCCGTCCTTCCGTCCGTCCTTCCGTCCGTCCTTCCGTCCGTCCTTCCGTCCGTCCTTCCGTCCGTCCTTCCGTCCGTCCTTCCGTCCGTCCTTCCGTCCGTCCTTCCGTCCGTCCTTCCGTCCGTCCTTCCGTCCGTCCTTCCGTCCGTCCTTCCGTCCGTCCTTCCGTCCGTCCTTCCGTCCGTCCTTCCGTCCGTCCTTCCGTCCGTCCTTCCGTCCGTCCTTCCGTCCGTCCTTCCGTCCGTCCTTCCGTCCGTCCTTCCGTCCGTCCTTCCGTCCGTCCTTCCGTCCGTCCTTCCGTCCGTCCTTCCGTCCGTCCTTCCGTCCGTCCTTCCGTCCGTCCGTCCTTCCGTCCGTCCTTCCGTCTGTCTGTCGAAATCAGGCGCACTTTCGAAGGAGAAACCCTAGCAGCTTGAAATAATGCACAAATACTTTTTATTAGTGTAGGTCGGTTGGTATTGTAAATGGACCAAATCGGTCCATGTTTTAATATAGCTGCCATGTAAACCGATCTTGGGTCTTGATTTCTTGAGCCTCTAGATTGCGTAATTCTCGTCCGATTTGACTGAAATTTTGCACGTAGTGTTTTGGTATCACTTCCAACAAATGAGCTAAGTATGATTCAAATCGGTTTATAATCTGATATAGCTGACATATAAACCGATCTTGGATCTTGACTTCTTGAGCCTCTAGAGGGCGCAGTTCTCATCCGATTTAACTGAAATTTTGCCCGTTGTGTTTGGGTATCTCTTCCACTAAATGTGCTAAGAATGATTCAAATCGGTCCATGTTTTGATATAGATGCCATATAAGCCGATCTTGGGTTTTGACTTCTTGAGCCTCTAGAGGGCGCAATTCTCTGATATAGCTGCCATATAAACCGATCTTGGATCTTGACTTCTTAAGCCTATAGAGGGCGCAATTTTCATCCGATTTGGCTGAAATTTTGTACAACTGCTTCACCCATGACCTTCAACATACGTGTCTTATATGGTGTGAAATGATCAATAGCTTGATACAGCTCCCATCTAAACCTATCTCCCGATTTTGCTTCTTGAGCCCATATAAGGCGCAGTTCTTATCCGAATGAATTGAAATTTTACACAATGACTTCTACAATGTTCAGCATTTATTTATGGTTTATAGTCCGATCGGACTATAACTCGATGTAGCTCCAATAGCATAACATCTCCATGTTGATGACGTTCCAGTTACAGCGTTGCTTACTTTTCCGTCTATCATCGTTAGTTTCATATCGAATACCATTTGAAAGGAATATTCCATTATTTCGTCGGTAATTGGTTCCAAGTTTATAAACTCCATAACAATGCGATGAACTAACTCTTGTGTATCGGCTGAAGATTCTTCCATATATTCAAAGCAAATCGGTCTACAAAAATTTTTTGATCCAGGTGTTGAATTTGAAATGTCCTCACAACTCGTTGAAGGCTGATCTGTATTAGCATATTTACGGATTCCAAGTGGAACTAAAAATGCCAATTTTAATGCAAACATTTTAACAACATTATATTCTCATCTCCTAGAAATGAATACAAAACGTCGCCTCATTATTTCGCCTTTCCATTTTTAATGACATTCAATGTAGTTGTGTCATAAGTATCGCATGCAAACGAGCTTTTAATTTAGTGCTTAATTGGAAGCCATAAAGACACAAAAAATCCAAAAATACCAGAGAACAATGGGAAAAGTGCCAACATTCAAACACCAACTCAGCCAGGGAAACAAAAATAATCATAAATTTCTTACAACATTCTCAAGTATAGTTGTAAAGCTTGCAACAATCCCACACCTACCTAGTCAAGACACTCGTTAAGTCTCACAGACACTCGCCAGGTTCGACTTTAACGTTCACTCATTCATTCAGCCATTCATAACCGTTGACTATTAAAGACAAACCATAAATCCAGAATGAGTTGTTGAGTGTGAGCAGTATGGATGTCTGAGTGTCTGAGTGTGAGTATGACGCTCATATTTTAATTGTCATAACAAAAGTTTGAATTGTCTCAGTGTGATAGCTTTCAGCAGTAAATCGTTGTGATTAAAAGACTTAATCACTTTCTCAGACACACTCACATGTATCCTAAGATACTATTGTGGTTGTTAATAATTATGAATAAAAAGTGGTTAATAAATATTTATAAAATGTTATTGGAAAGAAAAGATTTTTATAAATACAACAATGAAACATTTTTTTTAAGAAAAACATGAAAGGAAAGGCAAAAGTCAGGCAGTGCAGTCTATATCGACCCCTTCCCGCAAAAATGATGTATTGGGTTGCCCAAAAAGTAATTGCGGATTTTTCATATAGTCGGCGTTGACAAATTTTTTCACAGCTTGTGACTCTGTAATTGCATTCTTTCTTCTGTCCGTTATCAGCTGTTACTTTTAGCTTGCTTTAGAAAAAAAGTGAAAAAAAGGATATTTGATTTAAGTTCATTCTAAGCCTTATTAAAAATGCATTTACTTTCTTTTAAAAAATCCGCAATTACTTTTTGGGCAACCCAATAGGTGACAAAATTCAAACTTTACAGGAGACGGAATTTCTTGGATAACGGTTGATATATTTGTAATTGGCCCTTAACATTAGAAATAGTTTGACCCTTTAAAAACATTTACGAGATGAGTAAATAAAAACTCGTTAAGCTCGGCCGGACCGAATCTTATGCATTCTCCATGAATCGCATGCAACAAGTTCTCTAAATGATTCTTTCAAATATATATGGGAGATATATCAAGCTATCGACCAATATGGATCGCTCTCATAAAAAAACAAGTAAAAATGCGTTAAGTTCGGCAGGGCTGATCTTTGAATACCCACCACCTCGGGTATATATGTAAACAACCTTTCGTAATAATCCCAAGAAAAATTAATAACTTATGCTCCCATAGCAGCTATATCGAAATATGGTCCGAGTTCAATTGGTCTTTTTGGTAACTTTATCCAAATATAGACTGATCTGAACCATATATGCCACGGATGTCGAAAAGCCTAACATAATTCAAATTTCAGCGAAATCGGACAATAAATTTGCCTTTTATGGGCCCAAAACCTTAAATCGAGGGATCGGTCTATATGGCAGCTGTATTAAAATCTAAACCGATATGAGCCAAATTGAAAAAGGATGTCAAAGGGTCTGGCACAACGCACCGTCCCAAATTTCAGCGAAATAGGACAATAAATGCGCCTTTTATGGGCCCAAAAACTGCAACTGAGAGATTGGTCTATATGACAGTTATATCCAAACCTGGGCCAAATTGAAAAAGGATGTCGAAGGGCCTAACATAACTCACTGTCCCAAATTTCGGCAACATCGGACAATAAATGCGCCTTTTATGGGTGCAAGACCTTAAATCGAGTGATCGGTCTATATGGCAGCTATATCCAAATCTGGACCACTATGGGCCAAATTGAATAAGGATGTCAAAGGGTCTAACACAACTCAATGTCCCAAATTTCGCCGAAATCTGGCTATATATGCGCCATTTATTGGCCCAAGACCTTAAATCGAGAGATCGGTCTATATGGTAGCTGTATTCAAATCTGGACCGATCGGGGCCAAATTTAAGAGGAATGTCGATTGGGTTAACACAACTCACTGTCCAAAATTTCAGTAAAATCACATAAAAACTGTGGCTTTTATGGGCCTAGGAACCTAAATCGACGGATCGGTCTATATGGGGGCTATATTAATATATAGTCCGGTATAGCCCATTTTCGAACTTAACTTAAGCTTATGAAAAAAAAAAAAGAATCTGTGCAAAGTTTCAGCTCAATATCTAAATTTTTAAAGGCTGTAGCGTATTTTCAACCGACAGACGGACGGACATGGTTAGATTGTCTTAGAATTTTAAGACTATCTGAAATGAAAATACACCCATCCTTCGGTGGTGGGTGTAATAAATAATTAAAATAAAAATACCAGCGCCCTCTATAGGCTTAAGAAGACAAATCAAGAGATCGGCTCATACGGGAGAAAAAGGTTATAGATCAATTTGCACCATTACTTGCGCAGCTATTGAAAGTCATAAAAAAACTCCAAATGCATCATTTCAGCCAAATGAGATAGGAATTGCGTTCTTTATAGGCTGTTTGAGTCAAATCGAGAGATCGGTCCATATGGGTATTATACCAAGTTATGGATTTCGACCATACTTAGCACGGGTGTTGAAAGTCTTAGCATGACACTATGTCCAAAATTTCAGCAAAATCTGATAAGAATTGCGCCCTCTAGAGGCTAAATAAGTCAAATCGGGAGATTGGCTTCAAAATATGGATCGATTTGACCCATAAACAATCCCAACCAACATACACTTATATATATTATTAAACGGCCATAAGGGTTGTATGAAGGCGATTTGTGGTAGTTTTTCGAAAAGAAAATGCACGAAAATGTGGAATTAATTGTCAATAAAAGAAGAAGGAGCATTAACACAGCAAATTGTTGTTGCTGTTTTTCTAAAGCATTCGTTATGGGTGTGAAACGTATGGTGAGAGGTTTTCGTCTATTGTGATACCACTGGAATAGAGAAGGAAAATGCTTTCTAGTTCCTACCGTTAAACCATACAGAAAGCCTAACAACTTGTGTATGTTCACATCCGTTAGTTCTCAATGAAATGAGAACCTAATAAGGAGCTCCCTCAGCCTGGCAGCGTGGGACACACAAACAACAGTTATTCCATAGCCTTCTCATCCTCGACGTTTTCTCAGCTTCTATAGAAGTCGTTACTTGCAACCTACAGTCTGTAAGCATGTTTTTCGAACAGACAATGACCTGTCATCAAGGACACAATGACTGAGACAACTGTTCTAACCAGCGACAGCAAAGCGTTGGGGCTCTTTAAGTCTTGATTGTGATCATCTGTCATTCGTTGCATTTCGCGCCTGATCCTGAAGATTCTACTCCGCCAGGAATATGTTATGTAGTTCCTAGTCTCGCGAGATGGTTTGCTCTCAGACACCGTGGGTTATTTATGTAACCCTGCATCCATAACATATGAAGATTGAACTGTTCAGCTATAACGTTGAGAATCGAGGGTGATTTTTGTGCTCAGAAATACTTTCTCCAAGGATATAATAGCTGTCTGGCTGTCTGAGAAGATATTTATGCCAATCGTCGATATGACATTATATCTAACCCTTCACTGCAGTGGTCGGGTAACCTTTTCGATATGACCAACTCTAGATCTTTAGAGTACACCCCAAAGCCATCCCGGTCGTCTAGTTTGGAACCATCCGTATAGAAGTCTAAGTAACTTGTATTACCAGGGATATCGTTGTTCTAATCGGTTTTATCAGGAACCGTGGAACAAGTGGTACAGTACTTTTTATCAAAAAGCGACTCAGGTACTATGTAATTCACACTGCCTGGAACAGCGGGCATTGTATCACGGATAACACAGTTTTATAGCCGACACATAACCAATGAGAAAGCTCCCGTAACCTCACAGCAGGGGTCGCTGTAATTTGCCTCGCCACCATGTCCAGAGACATTAGATGTAGCATTAAATTCAGTGCATCAGATGGTGGCGTCCTCAGTGCGGCTGTGATGCTCAAACAAACCATCCTTTGGATTCGGTTGACTTTTGAAGCGATGTCCACCAGACCACAACACCATATAGCATTATAGGTCTTACAACTGCAGTATATACCCAGTGCAAGACACGCGGTTTAAACCCCCAACTATTGCCAGTGGTTTTCTTGCAGGTGTATAGGGCAAGAGTTGATTTTCTTGTCCTTTCCAAAATGTTGGATTTCCTGTCCAGCAAAACACCCAGACATTTTTTCCCAAGGAGACAGGTGCCACGGTAGGCAACTTGTATTTCCTGCTGAAAAGAACTATTTCTGTCTTGCACGGATTTACGCCTACTTCGCTTTGCTGTGGTACATAAAGCATCCAGACGTATATCTCTTTGAGTGGTGGGAAACTTTGCTGGCTCATCTTTTTATTAGGTTGCCCAAAAAGTAATTGCGGATTTTTTAAAAGAAAGTAAATGCATTTTTAATAAAACTTAGAATGAACTTTAATCAAATATACTTTTTTTACACTTTTTTTCTAAAGCAAGCTAAACGTAACAGCTGATAACTGACAGAAGAAAGAATGCAATTACAGAGTCACAAGCTGTGGAAAAATTTGTCAAGGCCGATTATATGAAAAATCCGCAATTACTTTTTGGGCAACCCAATAGATCTACAGATCCCAAGTCAGCCGTTATGCATCGCACAGTGGGCCAAATGGCAAAAAAATTGGAAATAAGTCTACAACTTTTTATCTGTTGATTTTAGCCATACAAAATGTTCTAGACATTTGTAGAGGAGGACATAGGCTTTCAGAAAAGTGCTGTTGTTGGTCCATATCTTTAATACAGGGTGAGCTACAGGGTGTCAAAGTTGACCACTTTTGACTTCTCCAAGCTTCTGGGGGCCATAACTTTTGATCTACTCAACCGATTTACATGATTTAGGACTCTAGAGAAAGAGCTTGACAAGATCTAAAAAACTTATGCATAAAGTACCATGCCATCGTGTACTGTTAAGGAGTTATGAATTGTTTAATTTTAAAATATGAAAATTTGGCCTTGGTTTTTTTCAGTGTTTTTTAAATAACTCCGTCAATTTTAAAGCTATAAACTTCATACTTCACACAAATTATGCCAGCATATGTGTGCATAAAATACAAAAGGAATCACGTGAATATCTTTGGCGGTTTAAAAATGGCATCGTTTTCAATATGAAAAATATTTTTTTTGTCAAAAAATTGCAAAATTTTTCAAAAAAGATACTCCCATTTCCTTTAAGTTTTCGCAAACTTTGGCCGTCAAAGCATTATCATTTCTTTCCATTTTCACAAAGTCGAGGTATTAAGAAAAGTTTTAAGTGCTAATTTGGCTAATTTCGATATCAAACAACACCGTTATCTTAAGACCAAAATGGCCAATTTTTTTACTAAACTTCAAAAGTTTCTCACTGGAAAAAAAGTTCCACGGGGATTTTTTCGCTTTTTTTGAACTTAAATGAAAGCTTAAAATGTTCCCAACATTTTAAGGTATGTCTCGCCATATCCTAGCCATAAATGAGATCGTAGCGATCAAAATACTGAAAAAAGTCAATTTTCAAGTAGTGCTATATTCATTGCTAAAAAACAAGTATTACGTCACATTTTATTGCAAAGATGTTAAATAAACTTTTATTTGGTAACACTTCTTCTACAAAACACAAAAAGAATCATGGAAATATCTCTATTCTATTCCATTTTATGGAACCGGCAATAAAAAAGTCAATTTTTCAAAAAAGTCGAATTTCCCAAATTTTGTTTTTGTTGTCCTAATTGCACATGACACACTATAGCCATATTTACGCAACATACCTTATCGTAAAGGAAATTTTCATACCTTTCCAACAATGTATAAAACATTTCTCAACTCGGATTCTATCTACTCTAAAATTCATTTACACTTCATTAAACTCTATATAAAAATGTCTATTTGTGAAATGGAACCTTATATGGGGCCTACACTAAAACATTGATAGATTTGCCCAGGGTTTACAATACAAATGTGTTAGAATAAAAAAAGGTCTCCTGCCAAAGTTTAAAAAAATTGGAATAAAAATATGTGTTTTAGAGCGAAAACACTTCGCATCGGCGTGCGTTTATATGTATATTAGCTACTCCCAAAATAAAAAAGCATTTTAGTTTTGTATTATTTGATTTTATTCTCTACCAAATAATCTAAGGTATCAAAATTTAAAAGCTCTTTAATTTGAATGGCATCGGGATCGTCCTTATCTATATCGTCACATATTTTTGGTAGCCATTTAGTTCTGATGCTGTATAGTACCGGATCAGACGATAACAATAAATATTGAAGTAAATCATAATTTTGGTTAAATTTGGTGCTCTTTCGGGTATTGAAAAGCCGGAACTGTTTAACATCTCTATTACGGGATTCCTGAGCTTCTTCTGTAAGTTCTCCTAACGGAAGTATGTTGTATTCCACAATTTCCTTGCCATGATGTAAGACTTTATGTACTGTCGGTGTTAAAGCTTTCCACGAATATAAATCAGATAAAATGTTTTTTGTGTCATTACTATAAGCTTCAAATTTGGTTGAATTTATCATCTTTTTGCTATTGATTACAGCCAAAATCACTTTGAATCGTCTTAGCAAGTGTTCATCAAGACCGGTTATTTTAGATGTCGATACGGGGTCCTCAAAAAACCGCCTTGCCGAGTTGCCATCATTTGTGCTTCCGTATCCGTAAAGAGGTTTATCTATTATAAGTCCCTTTTGTTTAAACTCCAACTGGATTCGATTCTTCTCTTCCTGCCTCATTTTGTGAAGATCTTGGTTGTTTCTAGCAGAGACATCGCGGTTTCCAGGGCTAGTCCGATATTTAAGGTCATACGATAAATGCAAACAATACTCCATGAATCGAATTCTACAGTGCAGGGGCGAAATACCGAAATTGAGCGCATTTTCGTTTACTAAATTTTCATCAGACTTGTCCTCGAATTGCCCATTCTTCTTGCCACAAATATTGCATCTCCAATTGGACATAACGCCAGTTAATGCGTTTGCCACCTTTCCATCGATCATAGTGAGTTGTAGTTGAAACGAAACTTTTATATTTCTTCCCAATTGGTTTATAACAATCATGGGTAATGCAGCAATTTCTTCCTTTATTTCGTTCACCAAAGATCGTGTTGTGTTCCGGTCTTCCTTTGTATACTCAAACCGAATTGGGCGACATAAATATTTTGACCCAGGTGTTCTATTTATCCATATATCTTGAAATGCATTTTCTTTCGATGATGAAGATTGGTCCTTGTACAATCTCATTCTCAATGGTACTAATGATGCCATGAAAATTGATGCGAAGTTGGTATCTATTTCTGTTTGTTGCTTATATTCGGAAAATCCAGATGATCCATCACAACCCCATTTGCTGATCAAAACCACTTCGGAATTATTACATGTGTTCAACTGTTCTTCAGTAAAATTAGAAATAATTCTAACAGCTGTATTTTCAACAAGATCAGCAAGTTTCACTCTTGCTTTTAATTCGTCCACGTATATATTTGATGGCACCATTTTCGTCCTGGTGTTGTACAATTTATGTTTTGAGGGTAAACAACCCCATCCTTTTTCACGAAGAGCCTTCCTCATTGTTGAGTATTTGTTTCTTGAGAGGCCTAGGTTCAAAATCAGGGCCAGTGCATCTTCCTCCGTGAATTCTGTAGTCGATTTTGGAGTTGGAATACTTTCTACCATTCTCTTTACCCTTTTCGGAGATGCTAATGGTAAAACATCGACAATTCGTCCAACATTTTTTGGTTGTGTTTTTAACAATGCTGTTTTGAACGTATCTTTTATTAAATTTGGCGGATGTGCCGCCAATAGTTCCTCTTGTTTTTTCTTTTTGGTTTTCTCCGTAACTTCGTCGTATGCTTTGCTAGGCCGGCCGGGAATCAGCGGTTTAATTTCAATAAGTAGATCCGATTTCAGCCACTTCTCATACATTTTGAAAAACTTGATTTTTGCGAATGAACATTCTGGCAACCTTCTCTCAAATGATTTGTAGAATTTTTCAAGTTTGTCTAAAGCGTCTTTATTTAGCCTTATTCCATATATGTGGTCCAAAGTGTAAACAAGTTCCTTAAATGACTCCGTGTATGATTTGGAATCATTTTTGATGTCCCATACAATTTTCGAAAGAGTGGAATACTTCAGTATGACTTCCATAACTTATAAATGTCCTTTACGCCTCTACAAAATATAATGAAGAAAATTTGGATTTTGTTCAAATATTTATGCAATATATTCACAATTAATGACCCATTTCAGGTATCAGACGCAATCGTAAAAAGGGGTCCAAAGTGCCTCTTTTTACTTACTCTTCTATAATTATTTACCTGGACTCGAATTTGGTTAAAAAAAATGACAATGAATTTTTTATGGGTAGGTTTTTTCACATTCATTGATACGGTGGATTTCCTGGGAATTCGACATAGCGAAACAGGTAACATTTGTCTGCATCAAATCTTAACACAAATATATATATATATGCAGGTATATTTCTAGGTTACTTTTTATTCAAAAATCATCAGCTTACATTAAAAATAGATGTAGGTACTATACAAACGCACGCCGATGCGAAGTGTTTTCGCTCTAAAACACATATTTTTATTCCAATTTTTTTAAACTTTGGCAGGAGACCTTTTTTTATTCTAACACATTTGTATTGTAAACCCTGGGCAAATCTATCAATGTTTTAGTGTAGGCCCCATATAAGGTTCCATTTCACAAATAGACATTTTTATATAGAGTTTAATGAAGTGTAAATGAATTTTAGAGTAGATAGAATCCGAGTTGAGAAATGTTTTATACATTGTTGGAAAGGTATGAAAATTTCCTTTACGATAAGGTATGTTGCGTAAATATGGCTATAGTGTGTCATGTGCAATTAGGACAACAAAAACAAAATTTGGGAAATTCGACTTTTTTGAAAAATTGACTTTTTTATTGCCGGTTCCATAAAATGGAATAGAATAGAGATATTTCCATGATTCTTTTTGTGTTTTGTAGAAGAAGTGTTACCAAATAAAAGTTTATTTAACATCTTTGCAATAAAATGTGACGTAATACTTGTTTTTTAGCAATGAATATAGCACTACTTGAAAATTGACTTTTTTCAGTATTTTGATCGCTACGATCTCATTTATGGCTAGGATATGGCGAGACATACCTTAAAATGTTGGGAACATTTTAAGCTTTCATTTAAGTTCAAAAAAAGCGAAAAAATCCCCGTGGAACTTTTTTTCCAGTGAGAAACTTTTGAAGTTTAGTAAAAAAATTGGCCATTTTGGTCTTAAGATAACGGTGTTGTTTGATATCGAAATTAGCCAAATTAGCACTTAAAACTTTTCTTAATACCTCGACTTTGTGAAAATGGAAAGAAATGATAATGCTTTGACGGCCAAAGTTTGCGAAAACTTAAAGGAAATGGGAGTATCTTTTTTGAAAAATTTTGCAATTTTTTGACAAAAAAAATATTTTTCATATTGAAAACGATGCCATTTTTAAACCGCCAAAGATATTCACGTGATTCCTTTTGTATTTTATGCACACATATGCTGGCATAATTTGTGTGAAGTATGAAGTTTATAGCTTTAAAATTGACGGAGTTATTTAAAAAACACTGAAAAAAACCAAGGCCAAATTTTCATATTTTAAAATTAAACAATTCATAACTCCTTAACAGTACACGATGGCATGGTACTTTATGCATAAGTTTTTTAGATCTTGTCAAGCTCTTTCTCTAGAGTCCTAAATCATGTAAATCGGTTGAGTAGATCAAAAGTTATGGCCCCCAGAAGCTTGGAGAAGTCAAAAGTGGTCAACTTTGACACCCTGTAGCTCACCCTGTATTAAAGATATGGACCAACAACAGCACTTTTCTGAAAGCCTATGTCCTCCTCTACAAATGTCTAGAACATTTTGTA
This sequence comes from Stomoxys calcitrans, assembly GCF_963082655.1. Lineage (NCBI taxonomy): Eukaryota > Metazoa > Arthropoda > Insecta > Diptera > Muscidae > Stomoxys > Stomoxys calcitrans. The sequence goes on from NC_081553.1 coordinate 190,024,224, forward strand.
TGGCTAAAATCAACAGATAAAAAGTTGTAGACTTATTTCCAATTTTTTTGCCATTTGGCCCACTGTGCATCGTTTAGTAAGCAAGTTATTAAATCAACTTTCCAACGATAGTGTTGTTGCCTAGAAACTCCAGCTCCTTCACTATTGTATATTCTTTGCAGCATCTTCTGGCGCCACGTTGTCCATTGAAGAGTTTCCCGGGAAATGTGTATCAATGAGTAGTTCCAGTGTTTCCTCACCACACATTGTCCATACATTCTCTAAATTCTGAATGTACCGTAATAGAATTCGAGGATACGGTCTTCTTTAGTCTAGAGGCCTCAGATGTTTCCTCCAGTATGCTGTAGAATTCTACCCAGGATTCATCCTGAGCCTTTTTCATCTCCCTTGAGTATCTTCTTAACCTTATGACATCACAATCGTGTGGTGCCCTTGTGGCTTTCGACCTGTTGAAAAGCTTTCTGCAGTCCTTCCTTAGACCAACCAGTTCTGGGGTTCACCAATGCGGTCGCTTTTTTATACCCTCCACCATAAGATGGGGGGTATACTAATTTCGTCATTCTGTTTGTAACTACTCGAAATATTCGTCTGAGACCCCATAAAGTATATATATTCTTGATCGTCGTGACATTTTATGTCGATCTAGCCATGTCCGTCCGTCTGTCCGTCCGTCCGTCCGTCCGTCCGTCCGTCCGTCCGTCTGTCTGTCGAAAGCACGCTAACTTCCGAAGGAGTAAAGCTAGCCGCTTGAAATTTTGCACAAATACTTCTTATTAGTGTAGGTCGGTTGGTATTGTAAATGGGCCATATCGGTCCATGTTTTGATATAGCTGCCATATAAACCGATCTTGGGTCTTGACTTCTTGAGCCTCTAGAGTGCGCAATTCTTATCCGATTCGAATGAAATTTTGTACGGCGTGTTTTTTATGATATCCAACAACTGTGCCAAGTATGGTTTAAATCGGTCCATAACCTGATATAGCTGCCATATAAACCGATCTTGGGTCTTGACTTCTTGAGCCTCTAGAGGGCGCAATTCTTATCCGATTCGAATGAAATTTTGTACGGCGTGTTTTTTATGATATCCAACAACTGTGCCAAGTATGGTTTAAATCGGTCCATAACCTGATATAGCTACCATATAAACCGATCTTGGGTCTTGACTTCTTGACCCTCTAGAGGGCACAATTCTTATCCGATTTGAATTAATTTTTGCACGAAGTATTTCGTTATGATATCCAACAACTGTGCCAAGAATGGTTCAAATCGGTTCATAACCTGATATAGCTGTCATATAAACAGATCTGGGGATTTGATTTCTTGAGCTTCTAGAGGGCGCAATTCCTATCCGATTTGGCTGAAATTTAGCATGACGTATTTTATTTTTACTTTCAACAACTGTGTCAAATAAGGTTCAAATCGGTTCATAACCTGATATAGCTGCCATATAAACCGATCTGGGATCTTGACTTCTTGGCCCCTAGAGGTCGCAATTATTATCCGATATGCATGAAATTTTCTACGATGGATCCTCTCATGACCATCAACAAACGTTGTTTATTATGGTCTGAATCGGTCTATAGCCCGATACAGATCCCATATAAATCGTTCTCTCTATTTTACTTCGTGAGCCCCAATGGGCGCAATTCTTATACGAATTGGCTGAAATTTTACACAAGTCTCCAACATATAATTTAATTGTGGTCCGAACCGGACCATATCTTGATATCGTTTTAATAGCAGAGCAACTCTTTTCTTATATCCTTTTTTGCCTAAGAGGAGATGCCGGGAAAAGAACTCAACAAATGCGATCCATGGTGGAGGGTATATAAGATTCGGCCCGGCCGAACTTAGCACGCTTTTACTTGTTTTTCTTTGGTTTAGCTCTAGTACATGCTGAGACAAGCGGTCATTCAGGCCCTTCGTTATCCTTTCGACCATTATGTCATCCGCAGTTTCCATTTCCTTTTCTGGTCTATGTGGGATAGTCGTTCAGAATGTGTAAAAAAATTTATCCCAATCTGCCTTTCTTCTATTTACCCAAAGCTGAAGCTAATATAACGATGGTCAGAGAAGCTGTGGTCATTCAACACTTTCCAGTTAAATATCCTTCCACTGATATTCTTTAATACAAATGCAACATCTGTACTCCTGTCTATTTCTGGTATTTAAGGTTAGTGTATTACTTTTATTACACATCGCCATATGTGTTGCACTTATCCTCCATCGCAGTGCACTAAACCACTGAGGCGTAAGTAAGTATCGGTCTAATCACTCTCCTGTACAGCCAGCGGACTATCCTCGGATTCAGACCCCTTTCGAGCCTACGTCCATTCTACATAGTGCACATGTGACACTTCCAATTCAGTTTCCTGTCAAAGATCATTCCTAAATATTTGAAGTTGTCAGATAACGAAATCGTTCTATTGAGGAAACGTGGTCCGTTAAATTGGTACACCTTTGTCTTCCTCGTGAACAAGCAGATTTCGATCTTGTCTGGGTTAACATTGAGACCCCTAGATATAGCCCGGTCGTATGCCATCTGCAGGACCCCTTTCGTCACTTCTTCGTAGCTGGTTAAGATCCTTAACCCCTAGAAGTATTAAATCATCCTCTGCGTAGCAGATCGGTTCAAATCCCTTCTCAGTTAGCATTCGTAATAGGTTATTTATGGTGCTCACCCATAGGAGTGGCGATAAAATGCCCTCCTAGGGCTTGTAGACCTATTAGCCTTATGCAACTCCAAAGGGTGTTTCATAACTTGCCTTGCCGGGCTTGGATATAAATACCACCCTAACCCCCTGCTAGGCTTTTGGAGTATATGCAAGTCCTAGGCATGCTGTGAAAATACAGGCCAAATGGTGCGATAGATAGTCCGCCTCCTTCTGCAGTAACGCCGGAAATATTCCATCAGGTCCGGGTGACTTCAATGATTTGAAGCTCCTCAAGCCTTGCTTTACCATAAATTCTGTACTGATAAGTCTTCGATCAAACTCATTATTCCCAGTTTCCAGTGTCTCCGTGAGTCCTGCCGTATCATTTGGTAAATGCGTTTTTAAATAAAGCCTCAACATGTTCTCCGTTGGTTCCTGTCATCAGAAGGTAGAAGCCGAAGCAGCCTTATGATGATGGGGACTCCTAAACATCTCGATTCGCTCACATTCATGTGCTCCCATTTCTCCCTCCTTTTTGGAGAGAAGATTTTTCTTCTTTTTCTCCACTTTTCTCCCAATACCAAGCTTGGTCAATTGTATTTCTGAGTATTTAAAACAAAATAAAATCGAACCACAATTGCGCTTTGAGACGTTTCTCCGTGGTTAAGTTAATTGGCTGACAGCACCAAGATATTTCCTTCATATTTCGGCATAAAATTCTCCTACCACGATTTTAATGCCATAGGCGTCCACAGTATTCACGTGGTCTATTTAAGTGCTCTCTGTTCGTCCTTGTGTTCTGTAGCAACATGAGCACATACAAGACTGAAGTTCAGGTGTTTGGCTTTTATGCGGACTGTGACCGCAATCGCATTCATCGGAGTAAATCTAAAGCCATGTAATTTCTCGTACAATGTCAACTATAGCGCAACCCGAGCTGTCGCACAATGGATTGCACTTCCTGCCAGGCGGAAACCTTGTCCTCGAACTTTCCAATAAATCTACCAAAGTATGTATCGCACTTATTCTGCATAGAGTTCGAAAATTACAGGTGCAGATTAGCAAATTTGACCCTTAAATAATTTCGGGGTGTTCTCAACAATGGGGAAGTATCTTTTACCGTTCATTCGTTTCTCCAAAATATTCGGCATGTTCCTGAAGGGTGGGAATGGCCCAGTATGACGCCGATGTTTTTTTATGGTTTGAATACGGATTTCGTGGCAAATCTTACTACCATTAACTGATGCAAAAGGCAAAGACCCCAGGTGACACAACAGAGTGGTACTCATCCATAATCGAAATGAGGGAAACGCTGATTGTCCTGGACTAAGCCAAGTTAAATCTTCTCAGAGCAGTAAATTGGTATCCTAGGTGAAAGATGGTTCGGCATTTTCCAGAAGGGTGGGAATGGCCCAGTTTGCCGCCGATGTTTTTCATGGTTTGAATACGGATTTCGTGGCAAATCTTACTACCATTAACTGATGCAAAAAGGCAAAGACCCCAGGTGACACAACAGAATGGTACTCATCCATAATCGAAATGAGGGAAACGCTGATTGTCCTGGACTGGGCCAAGTTAAATCTCTCAGAGCAGTAACTTGGTATCCTAGGTGAAAGATGGAGAAGGGATGTGGGGAGCTAGGAATCGATTAGTCGATATCGATGGATTAGGTTTCTGGGCATGCCTAAGGTAAAGGTTCTTGGTAGTTTTTAAGACGCTGAGAACTAAGTTAGCAAGGTACTGATGGGTCTAGGTCTTGGACTGGATAATGTCGACGAAAGGCATGGGCAGCAAGAAACAGGGCAAGTGGCGTACGCGGGTGAATTACTGACGGTAAGGCTTTCAGTTCACAAGTTAGAGATGGAGGGATTTATGGTCCACGGCGATATCACGGTCGTCAAGGCACCAGTTAATCACTAAGGCGGGTTCAAGGGACGGCAAGGTAATGTGATATAACGACCATCTGGGTTGATATCACTGTGAATAGTGTTAAATTACAGTCGCTAAGGCATCGTTATGTCATGGCGAAGTCATTGGCAGCAAGGAATTGCAAAAATGAAAATTTTTAAAAAAATTTGTTCCACAGTGTAATCAAATCTAAAGCACGTCTATATTTGTTAAGGCAACAAGTATTTTTCTCTATAGCCATTATCTGTGAGCCCGAGACAACGAAAATATTAATTACCACACCCCCTCCCCACCACTGAAGACTATTCATATTTCATATTTATGCAACACCACCCTGCAAGAATCTATTTTCTCAGAACATTTTATAAACACAATTGGTTGCCTTCGATAATCAGTTTTGGTATTGTTTGTCGGAATGTATTCAAGGCTCAACAAAGTCTCTCCTGTTAATGCGAAAGAACATTGTAGTTGAGAAAGAAAATGCAAATCCTTATGATGCGAAAGACCTTTCGATTATGTAATGCTTTTTTGCTTGCGTTACTTATTTCGACTGGGAAATTAACCCAACATATTGTTTTCGATGTCATACTTGCCAGGCATCTGCTTCTCGAAATGCACAACATAATTCCCCATGCAAAGTCAACAATAACTACAAAAACTGTATAGCATTTTATTTGCTTTCTTTCCGTCACCATAAATATCCTTAATAAATGCCTGGAAATGGGGTTTCTCTTTCAATTCGTGCCGTTACACTTCACCACGGATTTCTTTTTTTGCTTTTTTAAATTGTGAATAAACCAAACCGAAATTATCACATCCTTTTTCCGTGAAGCATGGCTGCGTTCTTCATCGTTGCTAAAAATACCAAGTTGTAAGGAAAAGACAATAAAAACTCGCATTAAAATGAAAGCCATTAATAATAAAATTATATGAAACTCCTTTTTCATTCCCTGTGTGTGTGTGTGTGTGTGTATGAGAGTGCGTGGTATATTTGTGGCTTCATCATTCCAATCACTTGGGTTGTGTTTTGTGCGGATGGGTGGACAGTAAAATTTTCGGAAATTTTTTGCCAAAAGAATTAAAAAAGTCATTGCAGAGCATTTTAAAACAAAAATCTGTTTTATTCACTTTATTCTTATGTTTGTTTGTGTATGCGCTGGATATTATTGCATATCCATAAATTTGGGAAAACTGACTATTGCATCGCTTTTTAATTATGTTTGAAAGATGTGGCGTATACAGTAAGACGAATAGTCGCAACAGGGGGTAGAGAAAGTAGGCAAACATGGAAACATCAATACATTAGAAATTGTCAAAGGTTTTGAAACTTATAGTTGACAATATAAATCCAGTTCCAATCGTTCATTGCTGTACCCTATATACCCTATACCCTACACTAGCGATGAGCTAACACACATATTACTTACTTTAATTGGCTATGACAGAACATTTGTTCCACTAGCCGAACGTAGAATAGCGTTCCAAGCGCCTCGATCATTCTAAAATCTCTTGTACCAAGTTTCGAGGTGTCTCCCACCACTCGATCTTTCTATCGGGCTTTTGGTCTTTCCGGTTAGCGTGTACCACCGTCTTTGCCATCAAAAGACTTCTTTGCTGGAGCTTCTTCATCCATTCTGACAACATGACCTAGCCAACGCAGTCGTTGTATTTTGATGCGTGTCACTATGCTATCGTCGTCATACAGCTCGTGGTTCATACGTCGCCTATACTCTCAATTAACGCAAACTGGTTAATATATCTCACGAGGAATCTTTCTCTCAAATACTCCAAGCACTGCCACATCACAAGTACCCATGCTTCAGAACCATATAACAGCACGGGTAGTATCAGTGTCTTGCATAGTGTAATCTTCGTCTGTCGAGAAGTGGCCTTGTTTCTAAACTGCTTACTTAGTCCAAAGTAGCATCTGTTTGCCAGTATTATTCTTCGCTTTATTTCAAAACTGGTGTCATTCGTTTCGATAATTTTACTGACTATCTCAAATTTGTGGTTCCCAACTTTCTCCATTTTCTTTATCTGCTCGGTTGAACAAGTCGTTTTGGGAGTTGAAACCATCCATTTCGTCTTATCTCCATTTGTTGCCAGACCCATTTTCCCTGACTTTCTTTCGATTCTTTCAAAGGCAGGAGTTACTACTTCCGTTGACCGACCTATGATGTCGATGCCGTCGGCATAGGCGAGTTGCATGTGTTCTCTTGTGATTAGTGTGCCATATCTATTCACATCTGCATCTCGTATAATCTTCTCCAGCAGGATATTAAAGAGACCACACGATAGGCTGTCTCCTTGTCTGAAACCTCGTTTGGTATCAAATGGTTCGGAAAGATTCTTTCCTATTCTTACTGAGGAACGCGTATCAGCAAGTGTCATCCTGCAGAGTCTTATTAATTTTGCAGGGATACCAAACTCAGACATTACTTGAAATACTTTGAACGTAAAGGAGAAAGGAGTATCGAAGGCGGCTTTATAGTCAACAAAAAGATGGAAGGTGTTGATTTGTCCTTCGCGGGACTTTTCCAGGATTTGGCGCAGTGTGAATATCTGGTCCAGGGTGGATTTACCAGTTTTAAAGCCGCATTGAGAAATCAATGAGATAGGGCCCAATTATCTCATTGATTTCGGTTTTAATCTTTCACACAGTACGCTCGAGAGTATCTTGTATGCGATGGGGAGGAGACTTATTCCTCTGTAGTTGGTTCATTTCGTCTTGTCTCCTTTCTTGTGTACGGGACATTGTATGCCGAGGTTCCAATCATCGGGCATGCTTTCGTCTAGTCAGATTGCGCACACAAGCTAATGTATACGCCTTATCAGCGTGTCGCCTCCGGTCTTAAATAGTTCAGCGGGTAACCCGTCGGCTCCTGCTGCCTTGTTGTTCTTCAGTCGGTCACTTCTACTTGGACCTCATTCTGACTAGGAGGTAAACATTCTATACCATCATCATTGTTTAGTTCTGCGGTATACTCTTCGCCGCCAACGTCGGACACTCGCAGTTGTTTAAAATGTTCTTTCCACATTCTCAGCATGTTATCTGTGTCATCTACCATGATTTTTTTCTTTGTCTCTGCAGGAGGATGTGTCTGTACCGAAGCCATCGGTTTGATGTTTAATTCTTTGTTAGAATTTCCGGACTTCATTCCGCCTCCGCTCACACTCACGTCTTTCCATTTCCTTTTTATAGCGTCCACCATAGGATGGGGGGTATATTAATTTCGTCATTCTGTTTGTAACTACTCGAAATATTCGTCTGAGACCCCATAAAGTATATATATTCTTGATTGTCGCTACATTTTATTATGTCGATCTAGCCATGTCCGTCCGTCCGTTTGCCTGTCGAAAGCACGCTAACTTTTGAAGGAGTAGAACTAGCCGCTTGAAATTTTGGACAAATACTTCTTATTAGTGAAGGTCGGTTGGCATTGTAAATGGGTCATATCGGTCCATGTTTTGATATAGCTGCCATATAAACCGATCTTGGGCCTTGACTTCTTGAGCCTCTAGAGTGGGCAATTCTTATCCGATTGGAATGAAATTTTGCACGACGTGTTTTGTTATGATATACAATAACTGTGCCAAGTATGGTTCAAATCGGTTCATAACCTGATATAGCTGCCATATAAACCGATCTTGGGTCTTGACTTCTTGAGCCAATAGAGCGCGCAATTCTTATCCGATTTAGCCGATATTTCGCACAAGGTGTTTTGTTATGACTTCAAATAACTGTGCTAAGTATGACGCAAATCAGTACATAATCAGATATAGCAGCCAAATAAACCGATCTGGGATCTTGACTTCTTGAGCCTCTAGAGGGCGCAATTCCTATCCATGACCGTCAACATACGTGTTTATTATGGTCTGAATCGGTAGCCCGATACAGCTCCCATATAAATCGATCTCTCTATTTTACTTCTTGAGTCCCCAAAGGGCACAATTCTTATTCGAATTGGCAGACATTTTACACAGGTCTCCAACATATAATTTAATTGTGGTCCAAACCGGACCATTTCTTGATATCGCTCTAATAGCAGAGCAAATTTTTTCTTACATCCGTTTTTGCCTAAGAAGAGATGCCGGGAAAAGAACTCGAGAAATTCGATCCATGGTGGAGGGTACATAAGATTCGACCCGGCCGAACTTAGCACGCTTTGACTTGTTCTTTCTGTGGAATAGACGTTTCTCCTCTCTCCTCTTCTCCCGATACCTCTCCTTCATCTGGCGCGTTGCTCCATATGCCACATTCTTGTCTTCAGTAACATCTCGACACTCTTGATGGTACCATGGGTTACTTTCGGTATCCACGTACGGATTTCGCGGCATTCCTTGGAGTGGGCAATAGTTTGCCACTGCCTCATTATATAATCGGAACAAGGTGTGTTTTTTTATCAAGCAGTTGGGTCAGTCGTGTGGAGTATGCCGCTGTCATTTGTTGAGTTTGCAGCTTTTCAATGTCCAGCTTCTGTGGAGTGTCAGATCGTATTTTCCTCGCCATTTTCAAACGGGTGGGAACCTTTGCTGCAATAAGGTAATGATCCGAATCTATATTCGCTCCACGGTTCGATCGTACATCTAGCATGCTCATGAATGCTTTCCATCTATCACAACGTGATCAATTTGGTTCCTCGTGTTTCGATCGGGTGACATCCATGTGGCTTTGTGAATATTTTTATGTTGAAATCTGGTGCTGTTAACGAATTGACTCAAAGTTAGAATTTGATTTGTCCAAGCTCAGTCCGTTTGTCCCTTTTTATTTGTGTTCAAAGTACAGATCACAATTTTCTTTCGATCGTCTTCAACATAAGCACAGTCATTTTTGTATGAACTAGACACGAGGCCTCTTGATATCCATCTGTGGATATCACGGCTATGGAACGAATTAAGATATCCAATTGAAATTGGGGATTGCAAATGGATTTTATCTGTTCAAATTGGGATATTTTTTCCATATAAAGTGTTCCTTCAATTTGATTTCTTGAGCCCCTAACAGAAGCAACTGTTACTAAAAAGGAATTCATTATGACTTCCAACATCATTGCCAGTGACAACTCAAGTCAGTATTTTAACTAATTTAGCCTCTATATAAACCTATATGCCTATTTTACATCTTGAGCTCTTGGAAGCTCCGATTGTTATCCGACTTGGCTGAATTTTGCAAATTGTGTTTCGATGCGATTTACAACAACCTGATAAAAACTGTCCAATTTGGTCAATAAGCTGATACAGCTCACATAAAAACTGACCTCCAGTTTCCAAAATCCATAGTACGCATTTTCCAAATCGGTCTATAACCCGAAATAGCTCCTATATAGTCTTCTACAACTTCTAGAATTTTCAATTTTTGAGTGATTATAACTTACACCACGACTGTGATACAGGGTATTATAGCTTAGTGCATTTGTTTGTAATATCCACAAGGAAGAGAGCTAGAACCATTGATAAGTATACCGATCGACTCAGAATCACTTTCTGATTCGATTTAGCCATGTCCGTCTGTCTGACCGTCCATCCATCTGTCTGTCCATGTTAATTTGTATACAAAGTACGGGTCGCAATTTTCATCTGATCGTCTACAGATACGGCACGGACATCTTTTTTGGCCTAAAGTCGAAATCTATTGAAATTGAAAAAAATCAGTTCAGATTTGGATATAGCTTCCCTATATATGTTCTTCCGATTTGCAGTAATAGATCAATAAAATGGTCATTTGTTAACCAATTCTCTCGCAATTTGGCAGGAAGGATTTCTCTACGACTGTCGATAATACTGATGAATTTCATAGAAATCGGTTCAGATTTAAACATAGCTCTCATATATATATACCGCCTGATTTTCACTTCTAGACCCACTGCAAGCGCATTTATCCATATCCATAAAGTTTGGTCGAAATCGGGTCAGATTTAGATATGGCTCCCATCTCCCGTCATTTGTCAACCGTAGTTATTACATTTTGAACATATTTGCTTTGCTCGAAATTTGGTACAGTAATTTTAATAACCTACCTGAATACATTCGCCGAGGTCCATCAAAATTGGTTCAGAATTAGATATAGTACCACTTTTGTATTTAAAGGGCAGGTGTAGGGTATTATAAAGTCGGCACCGCCCGACTTTTGCCTTTCCTTACTGTTTTTTTTTTTTTTTCTACAGAAGCGGTTTCAACAAGCCACAAAAAGCTTGAGCGCGGCATCTCTGATTCGAGTGCCATATATAGGGTAACCATCTAGCAACGAGACTTGTTAAGCAAGCTACTACTGAATCTTCAGCGCTTAGCGACGAAAGAAGCAAAACACTTAGACTACTCTTTGCAAGAATACAGTCAATGTGTATCCCATTCCCCATTCCTTTGAGTAGTTTAAATGCAGGATTTCTTAGACCACGAGCCATTCCTTCACACGTCCATGGATCCTGGATGAGAACAACGTAAGATCCTCCTGCCATAATGTTAAACAATAATTTAGTTGACCAAATATTCTTGCTAAAAAGTTATTTTTCTGCATTGTTAATGAAATTTCAATAATGTTTTCTCAAAATTTTCCGCCCAGCATTAAGTTATTGTCTTAATATAATGTGTAACAAATAAATTAATTTATTTGAACAATTTCCTTCTACCTCTCTCTCTCTCCTTGCTAAAGTTTGTCATTTCCTTGTATTAAATGACATCCTATTATAATATACATCCAGGAGTCCAGAAAAACTTCTTTGGGTTGGAGAATGGTGGAATTTGAAATGCCTATGACAAACAAGTAAGAGCGTGCTAAGTTCGGCCGGGCCGAATCTTATATACCCTCCACCATTGATCGCATTTGTCGAGTTCTATGCGCGGTATCTCTTTTAAACAAACATAGAATATTGCATAAGAACTGTTATGCTATTGGAGCTATATCAAGTTATAGTCCGATTCAGACTATAAATGAATCCTGAACATTGTAGAAATCATTGTGTAATATTTCAGTTCATTCGGATAAGAATTGCGCCTTGTAGGGTCTCAAGAAGCTAAATCGGGAGATAGGTTTATAGGGGAGCTGTATCAAGCTATTGATCGATTCAGACTATATAAGACTCGTATGTTGAAGGTCATGAGAGAAGCCGTTGTACAAAATTTCAGTTAAATCGGACGAGAATTGCACCCTCTAGAGGTTCAAGAAGTCAAGATCCCAGATCGGTTTATATGGCAGCTATATCAGTTTCTATACCGATTTACGCCATACTTAGCACAGTCATTGGAAGTCACAGCAAAACACCTTATGCAAAATTTCAACCAAATCGGAGGAGTATTGCGCGCTCTATTGGCTCTAGAAGTCAAGACCCAAGATCGGTTTATATGACAGCTATACCAGATTATGAATCGATTGGAATCATACTTAGCACATTTGTTGAAAGTGATACCAAAACACTACGTGCAAAATTTCATTTAAATCGGACGAGAATTGAGCCCTCTAGAGGCTCAAGAAGTCAAGACCCAAGATCGGTTTATATGGCAGCTATACCAGATTATGGACCGATTTGAATCATACTTAGCACATTTGTTGAAAGTGCTACCAAAACACTACGTGCAAAATTTCATTTAAATCGGACGAGAATTGAGCCCTCTAGAGGCTCAAGAAGTCAAGACCCAAGATCGGTTTATATGGCAGCTATATCAGTTTCTATACCGATTTACGCCATACTTAGCACAGTCATTGGAAGTCACAGCAAAACACCTCATGCAAAATTTCAACCAAATCGGATGAGAATTGCCCGCTCTATTGGCTCAAGAAGTCAAGACCCAAGATCGGTTTATATAACAGCTATACCAGATTGTGAATCGATTGGAATCATACTTAGCACATTTGTAGAAAGTGATACTAAAACACTACGTCCAAAATTTCATTTAAATCGGACGAGAATTGCGCCCTTTAAAGGCTCAAGAAGTCAAGACCCATGATCGGTTTATATGGCAGCTATATCAAAACATGTACCGATTAAAACCATACCTAGCACATTTGTTGAAAGTGATAGCAAAACAATGCGTGTAAAATTTCATTTAAATCGGGCGAGAATTGCGCCCTCTAGAGGCTCAAGAAGTCAAGACTCAAGATCGGTTTATATGGCAGCTGTATCAAAACATAGACCGACTTAAACCATACTTAGAGTAGTTATTGGAAGTGCTACCAAAATACGTCGTGCAAAATTTTAACAAAATAGGATGAGAACTGCGCCCTCTAGAGGCTCAAGAAGTCAAGCCCCAAGATCGGTTTATATGGCAGCTATATCAAAACATGGACCGATTTAATACTTGGCGTAGTTATTGGAAGTGCCAACAAAACCCTACGTGCAAAATTTTAATCAAATCGGATGAGAATTGCGACCTCTAGAGACTTAAGAAGTCAATACCCAAGATCGGTTTATATGGCAGCTATGTCAAAACATGGACCGATTTGGCCCATTTACAATATCAACCGACCTACACTAATAAAAAGTATTTGTGCAAAATTTCAAGCGGCTAGCTTTACTCCTTCCTAAGTTAGCGTGCTTTCGACAGACAGACGGACGGACGGACAGACAGACGGACGGACAGACGGACGGACAGGCGGACGGACAGACGGACGGACAGACGGACGGACAGACGGACGGACAGACGGACGTACAGACGGACGGACAGACGGACGGAAAGACGGACGGACAGACGGACGGACAGACGGATGGACAGACGGACGGACAGACGGACAGACGAATGGACAGACGGACGGACAGACGGACGGAAAGACGGACGGACAGACGGACGGACGGACAGACAGACGGACGGACAGACGGACGGACAGACGGACGGACAGGCGGACGGACAGACGGACGGACAGACGGACGGAAAGACGGACGGACAGACGGACGGACGGACATGGCTAGATCGACTTAAAATGTCACTACGATCAAGAATATATTTAGTTTATGGGGTCTTAGACGCATATTTCGAGGTGTTACAAATAGAATGACGAAATTAGTACACCCCCACCCTATTGTGGAGGGTGTGAAAATAATATAGACAATACCCCAGGACTCGCGAGCTGACCATGCTTGGAAGACAAAAGATGAAGACATGTAGTCAATGTCTCCAATGTTATATGCCTTGAGTTCCTATACCAATTATTTGCAAATTGCAAATTGTTCTCTATTTTTAGTTCTAGGCATTCAATCGTAGGAAGAGTAAATCTGTCCGCATGGCGTACAGCAACTCCAGTGCCACAAATATTAAAACTGTTATAAAGCTGACTTTTTACACCGAATACGAATTGTTTGGCAACTTTTTAAACTTTACACTAAGCGAAGCCCACAATAATTTCTATGAATTCAAAAATAGATTCCAAAGCAAAAACTTACTGCAATTCAAATGAAAAACATGAAGAAATATCAACAGAATATATTTAAAAGTAATTTCGTTGATATTCATAATTTTTTATGAATTCGCCCTAATGGAAAAAAAAACACCAGTCATGGGCCTTCGTCTCGGGAATGGTCCTCTTGGTTTTACATTATTGGATGACACCATTTCACATCTATTTTAAATTAAGTGTCTGTCGCTTGCAACCTTACTCCAACACGCCGTTGAAGGAATGGTGTTTGTCTGGCCTCTGTTGATATGCCCAAGGCCGGTGGAAGAGAGCCTGGTAGTGGTGTGAGGCGTCTTTTACTGAGTCTACGCATATTTTTAGAGACATTTTAATGACATCTAAAAGCGGCGACAAAGTTAACTTTAGATATGCAGTTGCTGTATTCAGTTGTTGTCTAGTGTGTGGAGTGTCCTTTTTATCGCTGTCCTTCGCTCTTCGCATTACAATATACTAAGCAGGTTGGTCCACCCTGTTTTATGTTTATGATGAGGGTCGCCTCCAACTTCCAATGGTGTATTGTGACCATATCCGATTCCCTTGTCAGGGATACATTCAGCATGAGCTTGTAGCAAAATATACTTGACGTCCTTGCCTACATCCTCCACATTTTTCGCACTCTTGTTCTTCTTCTCCTTCTTCTTCTTCTTCTTCTTCTTCTTGTGTTCATTATGGATATACTTTACGCTTAATTACACCAACAATGTTTGTAGTACCAGAAACCATACCTACCATAGTCAGTCAGCCTTACCAGCTCTGCTGTTTCTCCTTCGTTTCTTTCATTAAAGATGAAACGTCAAAATATGTGAATTTTGTTAACACCATGAAATGGGAAATCCTTATGTAAAGACCAGTGCGACCGACGCACAACAACAACATAAAGAAACAAAAAAAAAAAAAAAAACATCAACAAAAAATGTAATGAATTATGGAAAATTAAATTAGAAATATTTTTATGACCATGGCACAAATCCCTTAGGGTGGTCCTCAAAAGGTTTCAAACGCCATTAAAACGTAAATTATGTCCGGGGGAAAAAATAGAAGAATTAGCGAGATCATGCATAATGACGGGACAAATGAATGCATTGGGAGCAAAATGTAGACATTTGCCCCGTCAAGGGCATGTCATTAGAGGCGCCATTATTGAGTGATCCCAATTTACAGGGCACACTCCCACATTTTGAGCCATTGACATTGGCTTCAGTGGCATGAGCAATGAGCTTTTAAATATTTGTGGAATATTTTGTGCATGGGTGACACTTTTGGACAAAAAGCTTTATGATTTAAGAAGGAATCAGTGTTTTGTAAAAAAATGGGGTATTTGGTCCAATCTTCTCGAAATACATGATGAATACTTAAGTGAAGTGACTATCAGCACCCTCTTTCTAACCGAAACTACCCTTGGGACTAGCAAGATCGTAACAACGAATCCACCGAGGGATACAAGTTCCGCTGCCTGCGTTCAGAAATTGGGCCGCTCTTGGGGTATTCTATCGGCTGGTACAAAAAGGCTTGTGCGTTAAAAATGGCAAGAAGCACTGTTGAAGGAGGCTGTAGCTCGCCGAAGCGGTAACTGAAGTATTGGGTTGCCCAAAAAGTAATTGCGGATTTTTTAAAAGAAAGTAAATGCATTTTTATTAAAACTTAGAATGAACTTTAATCAAATATACTTCTTTACACTTTTTTTCTAAAGCAAGCTAAAAGTAACAGCTGATAACTGACAGAAGAAGGAATGCAAATACAGAGTCACGAGCTGTGAAAAGTTTGTCAACGCCGACTATATGAAAAATCCGCAATTACTTTTTGGGCAACACAATATTTATTGAAACCAACTCAATAGTCTTAGGTTATTAAGGTGGCTGTTCGGTAAATGGAGAGCATTATGAGAGAATTCGGTCCACGGAGAGAATTATGAGAAAATTGGGTACACGGAGAGAATTATTGGAAAATTAGATCCACGGAGAGAATTATGCGACTATTCATTCAATGGAGAGAATTATGGGAGAGTGCGGTCAATGGAAATAATTATGGCAAAAATTCCGCTAATGGGGAGAACTATGAGGGTCTGAATCCAATAAAACGAGGGTTGTCAGGAAACATCATTTACCACGTCAGGTTAAGCAGCGAAAATGCTAGTGGGGGGCATCTTGATTTACCTTACAAAACATGAAGTCATTTAAATCTGCTCTGTCAAAGTCATTCCCATTTCATCCATGGCAGATGAAAATGCCATAGCTCGTCAATCTAATAAAAGTGTTCAAGTACCTAGGTTTTATAGCCTGAAGTACAACCAACGAGCACCTGGTTATATACAAGTTGTAAAGCTTTTTTCGGCCGTTTACTACTTCCATATGCTACATGTAGGGGTCATTGGTGTAGGTGATAATAGACCTTTATAATGCAGGGAATGGTGGGTCAGAAGAGTCAGCCCTTCAAATACAATATTTTAAGATGATTTAGCCATTTCTGTCTGTCCGTTCGTCGGTCCATCCGTCTGCCCGACCTTCTGTTCATCCATCTGTCCGTTTCTAAATCTGCCAGTCCAAGCATCTGTCCATCCTTTCATCCGCCCATATGTATGCTTAAGTTTTAACAAATTTGTAAGATCTTATTTCAATACATCGTTCCTTCCCCTTTCCCTCAGTTTGTAGAATGAAACCACTCTTTCACACGGTGCGCCTAAACCAACTTAAAACAAGTAAAAGCGTGCTAAGTTCGGCCGGGCCGAATCTTATATACCCTCCACCATGGATCGCATTTGTCGAGTTCTTTTCCCGGCATCTCTTCTTGGGCAAAAAAAGGATATAAGAAAAGATTTGCTCTGCTATTAGAGCGATATCAAGATATGCTCCGGTTGGGACCACAATTAAATTATAAGTTGGAGACCTGTGTAAAATGTCTGCCAATTCGAATAAGAATTGCGCTCTTTGTGAGCTCAAAAAGCAAAATAGAGAGATCGATTTATATGGGAGCTGTATCGGGCTATGGACCGATTCAGACCATAATAAACACGTATGTTGATGGTCATGAAAGAATCCGTCGTACAAAATTTCAGGCAAATCGGATAATAATTGCGACCTCTAGAGGCTCAAGAAATCAAGATCCCAGATCGGTTTATATGGCAGCTATATCAGGTTATGAACCGACTTGTATTTTATTTGACATAGTGGTTGAAAGTAACAATAAAAAACGCTTTGCGAAATTTCAGCCTAATCGGATAGGAATTGCGCCCTCTAGAAGCTCAAGAAGTCAAGTGCCAGGATCTGTTTATATGACAGCTATATCAGGTTATGAACCGATTTGAACCATACCTTGCACAGTTGTTGGATATCATAACAAAATACTACGTGTCAAAATTCATTCAAATCGGATAAGAATTGCGCCTTCTAGAGGCTCAAGAAGTCAAGACCCAAGATCGGTTTATATGGCAGCTATATCAGGTTATGGACCGATTTGAACCATACTTGGCACAGTTGTTGGATATCATAAGAAAACACGTCGTGCAAAATTTCATCCCAATCGGATAAGAAATGCGCACTCTAGACGCTCTAGAAGTCAAGACCCAAGATCGGTTTATATGGCAGCTATATCAGGTTATGAACCGATTTGAACCATACTTGGCACAGTTGTTGGATATCATATCAAATCACGTCGTGCAAAATTTCATTCTGATCGGATAAGAATTGCGCACTCTAGAGGCTCAAGAAGTCAAGACCCAAGATCGGTTTATATGGCAGCTATATCAAAACATGGACCGATATGGCCCATTTACAATACCAACCGACCTACACTAGTAAGAAGTATTTGTGTAAAATTTCAAGCGGCTAGCTTTACTCCTTCGGAAGTTAGCGTGCTTTCGACAGACAGACGGACGGACGGACGGACAGACGGACGGACATGGCTAGATCGACATAAAATTTCACGATGATCAAGAATATATATACTTTATGGGGTCTCAGACGAATATTTCGAGTAGTTACAATCAGAATGACGAAATTAGTATACCCCCCATCTTATGGTGGAGGGTATAAAAATGGTCTTACCTTTAGTGAAGAAAGTTACCTAAATACCTTAATTTTTACCCCCACCACCGAAGGATGGGGTTATATTCATTTTGTCATTCCGTTTGCAACCATTTCCCTATCTTATATTTACATAAAAATCAATTTGTGTTTGTTTGTATATTTGTATGTTCCTTATAGACTCAGAAACGGCTCACAGATGGTATATATTGACCCCTTGGTGAAAATAGGGTACTACATATTTTGAAATCTGAAGGCGGGACGGACCCTCCCCCATACCCTTATTTTCAGAAACGCCAGATCTCGTAGATTGGTGGTGCGATTTAACCGAAATTTTGTGTGCTCTCATATAGTACCCTAAAATTAAAAATTTTGTATCCAAATTTCGGATGGGGTACCTAGGGGGGCTGCCCCACCCTAAAACCTACCAAACATATATTAACACCAATCAGGACAATATGGGACTCAAATGAAAGGTATTTAGGATAAGAAAACGTATCTGATATCCTATTGTCGGACCAAGTGCTAGGGGGACCACCCCAACCACCAAAACACCCCCAAATCGGACGTATTTACCGACCATAGCAATATGAGACTCAAGTGAAAGGTATTTACGAGTAGAACACGAATCTAATATCCAAATATGGGACCACGTTTCTGGGGGGGCCACCCCTTCCCCAAAACACCCCCAAACAGGACTTATTTACTGACCATGGGAATATGGGGCTTAAATAAAAGGTATTTGAGTGTACAATTCGAATATGATTTCAAAATATGGAACCAAGTGTTTGGGGGGCCGCCTCTCCCCAAAAACCTCCCCCAATGGCGACACATTTACGACCAAAGCAATATGGGGCTCCAATGAAAGGTCTTTCGAAGTAAAGCACGAATCTGATATCAATATTCGGGAAAAGTGCCTACGGGGCCACCCCACCCCCACAAAACCACCCAACTAGGAAGTATTTGCTGACTATTGCAATATGAGGCTCAAATAAAAGGGTTTTTAGAGTAGAACACGAATCCTATATATTTTTTCAAGGCCTACTCACTGAGTGGCCGCCCATTCCTCAAACACCCCTCAAGGCGGTCATGTTTGCCGACTATGGAAATATGGGACTCAAATTAAAGGTATGTGGGAGTAGACCACATATCTGATATCAACATTAGGGGCCAACTGTCTACCGGACGTCCCACCACCATAACAACCCCCAAATAGGACGTATTTGCTCACCAAGACAATTTGGGTCTTAAAGAGAGTGGAACTAAATATTCATAGTTTTTAGGGCCAATACCCCTAACCGGACATATGTGCTGACTTTGTAATAAGGAGTTTAAATGAGATTAGAAAACAAATTTGATATCCAATTTTGAGACCAATTGCAATATGGGGTTCAAATAAATGATATATAGATATATGAGAATAGAGCACGTTGCTGATATATAGTTAGAGTTTGAGGGACCACCCCACTCCCCAAAATACCTCTAAATCGGGCATATTTACGGACAATGACAATGTGGGGCTTAAATGAAAGGTATTGGGGGGTCGAGCAAGAATTGATACCCATTTTCGGGACCAATTTTCTGGGGGTCTACCCCTTTCGCAAAATACCCCACAAACAGCAATATTAGGGCTCAAATAAAGGTATTTGGAAGTAGAATTCGAATTTGATATCCAAATGTAGGACCATGTATTTCACCCCTCATCACCCCTTTCCCAAAACACCCCCAAAGGGAAAAAATATTTCGACCATATCAATATGTGGCTCAAATGAAAGGTATTTGAAATTAGAAAACGAATTTGATAACCTATTTTGGGGCCATGTGTTTGGGGGACGACCCATCCTGTAAACTTCTCTTCAGCCAATGGCAATATGGTGTTTAAATAAATGGTATTTAAAAGAAAAAGAGCACGATGCTGATATTTTTTCAGGGCCAAGTATCTGGGGGACCACCTCTCGCCAAGGAAACTTTTGTTATATTTAAAGTAAAAGAAGGCGCAGCGGAGCGGGCCCGGGTCAGCTAGTAAAGTATATATATTCTTGATCTGCGGAAAAATCTAAGACGTTCTAGCCATGTCCGTCCGTCCGTCTGTCCGTTGAAATCACGCTACAGCCTTTAAAAAGAAAGATATTGAGCTGAACCTTTGCACAGATTCTTTTTTATGTCCATAAGCAGCTTAAGTTCGAAGATAGGCTTTATTGGACTATATATTCATATAGCTGCCATATAGACCGATCCCCCGATTTAGGTTCTTAGGCCCATAAAAGCCACATTTATTATCCGATTTTGCTGAAATTTGGGACGGTGAGTTGTGTTAGGCCCTTCGACATCCTTCGTCAATTTGACTTAGATCGGTTCAGAATTGGATATAGGTGCCATATAGACCGATCCCTCGATTTAAAGTTTTGGGCCCATAAATGACGCATTTGTTGTCCGGTGTCGCCGAAATTTGGGACAGTGAGTTAAGTTAAGCCCCTTGACATACTTCTGCAATTTGGCACAGATCAGTCCAGATTTGTATATAGCTGCCATATAGACCGATCTCTCGATTTTAGGTTTTGGGGCCATAAAAAGCGCATTTATTGACCGATATCGCCGAAATTTGGGACAGTGAGTTGTGTTGGGCACTTCGACATTCTTCTTCAATTTGACTCAGATCGGTCCAGATTTGGATACAGCTGCCATATAGACCGATCTCTCGATTTTAGGTTTTGGGGACATAAAAAGCGCACTTATTGTCCGATGAAGCCGAAATTTGAGACAGTGAGTTGTGTTAGGCCCTTCGACATCCTTCTTCAATTTGACTCAGATCGGTCCAGATTTGGATACAGCTGCCATATAGACCGATCTCTCGATTTTAGGTTTTGGGGCCATAAAAAGCGCACTTATTGTCCGATGAAGCCGAAATTTGGGACAGTGAGTTGTGTTAGGCCCTTCGACATCCTTCCTTAATTTGACTCAGATCGGTCCAGATTTGCCTATAGCTGCCATACAGACCGACATCTCGATTTAAAGTCTTTGCCCCGATTTAACTGAAATTTGAAACAGTGACTTATATTAGGCTTTTCGACATCCATGTTATTTTTAGATAGAGCTACTAAAAAGGCCACTATTTTGTTATGCACAATTGAGCAATGATTTGTACTAATTAGTATTTGGTCCACATCGGAACATATTTCAATATAACTGCTACGAGACATAAGGTATGCAATTTTCACCGGATTTTGATGAAAGGTGGTTTACATATATACCCGAGGTGGTGGTTATCCAAAGTTCGGCCCGGCCGAACTTAACGCCTTTCGGCCGGGCCGAACTTTGGATAACCACATTTTATAGAAATGTGTGTACAAGTATGTTCGATGATCGAAAAGTTACATATTTATGCCAAAATCCATTTGTGATATTTAATTTTTGGTACGTATTACACGATATGTACAACTTTCGGAGTTGCAATTTTTGAAATTACATATGACGTGCCTTATCGTCTAATGTCAGCTTTAAACAGAAGGTTGTGATGTCTTCGCACGTGTATGATCCTTGTCACCTGATGGGGGTGCGAGTCAAACCGTCGCAGTTCGAATAGCGGCATTCTGACAAATCTGAATATTATTCCACTGAGTGTCACATGGCTGAGGATACCACTTTAGAGCTGCATAACTTATCACAGACCGGTCAATGGCTTTGAACGTGGTCAACAAGGTTTCTTTGGCAGCACCCCAAATGCTGCCAGCAACTGACTTGAGGACCTTGTTTCTACCTTTGACTTTATCGCAAAGGTAGAAAAATTCTCCTCATATACTACAGCATATGAGGAGAATTTTTATGTTGTCAAATGTAACACCAAGTATTTTGGGACACTTTGTGTTCGAAATTGTCACTCCATCGACCATCACTTTCAGTTCTCGACTCACCTCATGTGCGTATGTAGTGAATAATGTGACTGAAGATTTAGTGGCAGATCTCTTGCAGAGATATAAGAGGCAAGTTCATTGAGGAAGACGTTTAACCTATCGCAGATGTAATCAATGGGGTAGACCTAATGCCATGATCGTAGAATCGCCTGAAGGGTGTGGAATAGAGGAAAGATAGAGGTGTAACAGTGCCGGAGATATCTCTCGCCTTGGGGAACTCCCTGTTTTACTCAAACGACTAGCGACCACACCCATTACCCGTGATTCAACGTTCCACGTCTTGCAGGTGGGACGTATTGGCGATGTCCTTAAAGAGTTTGCCATGGCTGACCGTGGCGAATTCCTTCGATAGGTCCAGTGCCACGAAGATCATCCTAACACACGGCCAGGGCTGGTTGAAATCACAGCAAATATGTGCGGTGATGGCATGAAAAGCAGTTTTTATACCCACCACCGAAGGATGGGGGTATATTCATTTTGTCATTCCGTTTGCAACACATCGAAATATCCATTTCCGACCCTATAAAGTATATATTTTCTTGATCAGCGTAAAAATCTAAGACGATCTAGCCATGTCCGCCCGTCTGTCCGTCTGTCTGTTGAAATCACGCTACAGTCTTTAAAAATAGAGATATTGAGCTGAAATTTTGCACAGATTCTTTTTTGTCTATAAGCAGGTAAAGTTCGAAGATGGGCTATATCGGACTATATCTTGATATAGCCCCCATATAGACCGATCCGCCGATTTAGGGTATTAGGCCCATAAAAGCCACATTTATTATCCGATTTTGTTGAAATTTGGGACAGTGAGTTGTGTCAGGCCCTTCGATATCCTTCGTCAATTTGGCTCAGATCGGTCCAGATTTGGATATAGCTGCCATATAGACCGATCCTCCGATTTAGGGTCTAAGGCCCATAAAAGCCACATTTATGGTCCGATTTTGCTGAAACTTAGGACAATGAGTTGCCTTAGGACCGTTGACATGTTTCTTTAATTTGGCCCAGATCGGTTCAGATTTGGATATAGCTGCCATATAGACCGATCCTCCGGTTTAGTGTCTTAGGCCCACAAAAGCCACATTTATTATCCGATTTTGATGAAATTCGGGGCAGTGAATTGTGTAAGGCCCTTCGACATCTTTCTTCAGTTTGGCTCAGATCGGTTCAAATTTGGATATAGCTGCCATATAGACCGATTTCTTGATTTATGGTTTTGGGCCCATAAAATGCTCATTTATTGCCCGATGTCCCCGAAATTTGGAACAGTGAGTTAAGTTAAGCCCCTTGACATACTTCTGCAATGTCGCACAGATCGGTCCAGATTTGGATATAGCTGCCATATAGACCGATATCTAGGTTTTAGGTTTTGGACCCATAAAAGACGCATTTATTGTCCGATGTCGCTGAAATTTGAGACAGTGAGTTTGGTTAGGCTCTTCGACGTCCTTCTTCAATTTTGCCCAGATCGGTTCAGATTTGAATATAACTGCCATATAGACCGATCTCTGGATTTAAGGTTTAGGGCCCATAAAAGAGGCATTTATTGTCCGATTTCGCCGAAATTTGGGACAGTGCTTAGTGTTAGGCTCTTCGACATGTTTATGCAACTTGGCCCAAATCGGTCCAGATTTGGATATAGCTGCCATGTAGACCAATATCTCGATTTAAAGTCTTGGCCCCATAAAAGGCGCATTTATAATCGGATTTCACTGAAATTTGACACAGTGACTTATATTCGGCTTTTCGACATCCGTGTCGTATATAGTTCAGATCGGTATGAGGTATATAAGTATAAGGTATGAAATTTTCACCGAATTTTGATGAAAGGTGGTTTACATATATACCCGAGGTGGTGGGTATCCAAAGTTCGGCCCGGCCGAACTAACGCCTTTTTACTTGTTGTGCTATGCAGTCTTCGAAATTCATGCAGATGCTCGGCGAATGGAAATTCTCCAACGAGGCTCGGAAATTTTGATGTCTTTCCTTCGACTAGGAAACCATGGAAACCTCACCTCCTAGCCCTGCCACTTTCGTATTGCACAATAAATTGACGGTTGAACAACTTGTCGCATCCCCTCACGCTCGTCTGCGAGTACCACTGCCTGTGCTGCGAGGTTGGGCCGCTTTATACCAGCCGGGGTCTCGGAATTTCCTCTCGGCAACTAGAACATACCTCGATCAACTTCCCCCTTAGTGGTAATTAAAGACTTTTGAAATTGAAGTATTTTGCCTCTAAACTTTAATGCTGCAGTATGAACGAACAAAACTCACATTTATTTCAATAAGAATGTCTTGCAAATATAAAATCTCCTAAATATGTTTCAAATAACAATATCAATATTGTCTGGATTAGCATACAAAAAAAAAAGAGAAAAAATTTTCCCCATAATCGAATTCAATGGTCTGCTGCCTTCCAATTGATTTGATGTAGCTATTGAATGCTCTCAAATATGTATTCAATAAAGTTTTTTTATATTTCCATATTTCATTGTTCTCGCTTAACTTATTTCACTTGTATTTCATATATATTTTGTATCTTCTTATGCCAAAATGTATGGAAGTTTCATGAAAATTTCAATAAAGCATTGATACCTCTCTCTCTCTCTCTGCCAGGCCACTTTATTAATTTCTCACAGTACAATGACTTACAAAGACCAACTTAAAAATAAGACGAGGCAAGAACGCAGAACTCAAAAAAAAAAAAAAAAAAAAAAACAGAAATGTTTAAAGAAAAACAACACAAAGAATATCAATGAAAATGTTGAAAGAACAAAAAAGAAACGAACGAACGAGCCAGGGACGTAATTAAGGCCACTTCAATTACGAACAATTTCCATAAGCACAATCTTGTTTTATCTGTTCGCTGCATGTACTGGCCGAAAAACCCGAAACGTAAAAGCAGCAGAGAAGGAGAATAAGCACAGGCCAGTGTTGGCCATTAAACTTTTCAATGAAAATACATCAGCAAAAATGAAATGAAAATTGAAGCTCTTAAACATGAATTGTAATGCTGAATAATGGAAGATAACAGAAAAATTTGTTCGGGCGGAATATCAAAAGAAAATAAAACAAAGCCCCGAAACCTTTGGAATATTCCGGCAGATATGACAAAGCCTGAAATTAAGTATGCTAATTTTACAATTAACAGAATTTACTTACTTAGTCAAATAGAATAATGACCACATAGCCGCAAGGATAATGAAAAATATATACAAAATAAATAGTAACAGGAAACAAGTAAAAAGGCATTAAGGCCGAACTTTGGATACCCATCACCTCGGGTTTAAATGTAAAACACCTTTCGTCAAAGTCTGGTGAGAAATCCATACCTTATGCCCCATAGCAGCTCTATCGGAATATAATCCGATTTGGACCAAATACTTATAAGCACAAGTTATTGTTCAATTGTGTACAGGAAAATATTGGTCCTTAAGTAGCTATATCTAAGAATAAACCGATCTGAACCATAAACGACGCGGATGTTGAAAAGCCTAACATAAGTCACTGTGCCAAATTTCATTGAAATCGGATTATAAATGCACCTTTTATGGGCCCAAGACTTAAAGTCGAGATATCGGTCTATATGGCAGCTATATCCAAATCTGGACCGATCTAAGCCAAATTGAAGAAGGATGTCGAAGGGCCTAATACAACTCACTGTCCCAAATTTCGGCGAAAACGGACAATAAATGCGCCTTTTATGGCCCCAAAATCTTAAACCGAGAGATCGGTCAATGGCAGCTATATCCAAATCTGGACCGACCTAAGCCAAATTGAAGAAGAATCTCGAAGGGCTCAACACAACTCACTGTCCCAAATTTCGGCGAAATTGGACAATAAACGCGCATTTTATGGACCCAAGACCTTAAATCAAGAGATCGGTTTATATGGCAGCTATATCCAAATCAGGACCGATCTGGGCCAAATTGAAGTCTCAAGTCGAAGTGCCTAACACAACTCACTGTACCAAATTTCGGCATCATCAGACAATAAATGTGCTTCTTATGGGCCCAAAACTTAAAATCGAAATGTCGGTCAATATGGCAGCTATGTCCAAATCTGGACCGATCTATGGCATAAGGTGAAAGTATGTCGAGGGGCTTATCCTTACTCACAGTCCCAAATTTCAGCAAAATCGGATAATAAATGTAGCTTTTATGGGCCTAAGACCCTCAATCGGCGGATCGGTCTATATGGCAGCTATATCTAAATCTGAACAGATCTGGATCAAATTAAAGAAGGATGTCGGAGGGCCTTACACTACGCTCCGTCCCAAAATTTTACAAAATCGGACTAAAAATGCGCCTTGTATAGGCCCAAAACCTCAAATCGAAAGATCGGTTTATACGGCAGCTATATCCAAATCTGGACCGATCTGGACCAAACTGAAGAAAGATGTCGAAGGGCCTTACACTACTCTCTGTCCCAAATTTCAGCAAAATCGGACTAAAAATGCGCCATTTATGAACGCAGGACCTTAAATCGGCGGATCAGTCTATATGGCAGCTATATCCAAATTTGGACCGATTTGGGCCTAACATAACTCACCGTCCCAAATTTCGGCAAAATCGAATAATAAATGGGGTTTTTATGGGCGTAAGACCCTAAATCGGCGGATCGGTCTATATGACAGCTATATACAAATCTGGACCGATCTGGTCCAAATTGAAGGGGGATGTCGAGGGGCCTTACTTAACTCACTGTTCCAAATTTCAGCAAAATCGGATAATAAATGTGGCTTTTATGGGCCTAAGACCCTTAATCGTCGGATCGGTCTATATGGTCGCTATATCAACATATAGTCCGATATAGCCCACTTTCGAACTTAGCCTGCTTATGGCCAAAAAAAATTTCGTCTTAGATTTTTACAACGATCCAAAATATATATACTTTGTAGGGTCGGAAATGGATATTTGGATGAGTTGCAAAGGGAATGACTAAATTAATATACCCCCTATCCTACGGTGGTGGGTATAAAAAGTAACCTCGAAAAAGAAAATCTAAGTTAGGAATTCCGTGCTGCTTACAAAATCCTTAATTGTTTTACATGATACGCCTCTAAGTTGGTTCATATTTGGTATTGTGTCCCCACCAAAGTGCCGGTTTATGCTAGACGCGAAAGCCGGGCAATGATATAGGAAAAGCTCCAACGTCTCATCATCTTCCCCGCATACCCTATTCATGCTATCACTTGCCGCACCGATTTTACATAAGTGAGCTCGTAGTCCTATGTGTCCCGTAATGATAACGAAAGCTATATTGACCTTCTTCTAACTTCCTTTCAGTAATAGCCTCGTCATCTCACTATCTGTATCTCTCCATAGGATTTTCGCCGTCCTACTGGCTGTTTCGCTGTTCCACGGGGTTGCATGCGCATTAGTCGCTCACGCCCTTACCTCGGACTTCGTTGACCCGAAAGGCTTCGGTTAACTAACTTTGTTTACGGCATTTCTTTGGCCTTCACTGTCAAATCGTCTGCTTTCTCATTCCCAGTTACTCCGCCATGGCCCGCCACCCAAAACAACGAGGATCGTGCCATCCTCAGAGAAGGTGTAAGTCTCCTTCTAACATTCTAAGACTGTTCGTGATCTTACCATCCTGGTTGTTATTACTCTTATGGCCTATTTACTGTCCGCAAAGATGTTCATAATCGACGTTAACTCCACACCACCTCAGGTATTCCGTGTTCGCCCGGATCTCCGCCTGCAGAAAAGTATTATGGTCAGGCAGGCTAAAACAGATCTCAGTCCCTGGGTTGTCGATGTAAACCCCCAGGCCCACACTTTACTGCAACTGTGATCCATCCGTGTAACTTGATCTTCCTGATGGCAATAGTAGGGTTCCATCAATCCAATACTGTGCCGCTGGTATCAGTGCCTCGCACTCAATCTCAAGGTTCATCTCAGGTATCCGATCGGATATCTCTTCCCTTCCTTCCAGGTTTTCTATCGTCGCCTCGACTATACCGCGATGGTATGAGCTGCTCCCATCCTCAATCCATTCTCCCATCGCCTTAAGTCTGATAGCCGCAGTGGCTGCCTTACATTTAAACTGTATGTCAATGGGTCGGATAT
Organism: Stomoxys calcitrans; assembly: GCF_963082655.1. Lineage (NCBI taxonomy): Eukaryota > Metazoa > Arthropoda > Insecta > Diptera > Muscidae > Stomoxys > Stomoxys calcitrans. The sequence goes on from NC_081553.1 coordinate 190,052,172, forward strand.
CCAGAAAAGTCTCCAGTGACCTAGTGGGCATGGTCCTCATCGCTCCGCCTATGCCAAGACAACATGTTCTCTAATCTGTCGCATGGTCCTTACGTTGCACTTTTTCTCCATAGCAAATTGCAAAAAAGGTTTAGGGTCAAACTTCTCACATATCAATGAGTGCAGTCCGCTTCAAGTTTAAGCTCAATGATAAGGAGCCCCCGTTTTTATAGCCGAGTCGGAACGGCGTGTCGCAGTGCGACACCTCTTTGGAGAGAAGTTTTACATGGCATAGTACCTCACAAAATTTGCCAATGTGGTCTCGCCAGGATTCGAAACCAGGCGTTAAGCGTCATAGGCGGATATGCTAACCTCTACGCTACGGTGGCCTCCTTTTCTCCATAGCAGTACACCAAACTACTGAGGCGTAAGTAAGTATTGGTCTAATCTCGCACCTGTAGACCTAGAGGACTATCCTCGGATTCAGGGCCCATTTCGAGCCTACGGCCCCTCTACATAGTGCCCAACATCTGTGAGCCTTCGCAGTATGCTCCTGACACTTCCAAATCAGTTTCCTGTTCAAGATCACACCTAAGTATTTGACCTTGTCATATATCGAAATCGTCTTATTGAGGAATCGTGGTGCGTTAAATTGGCCCACCTTCGTCTTCCCCGTGAACCGGCATATTTCAGTCTTCTCTGGGTTAACATTGAGACCTCTGGGCCTAGCTGAGTCATATGCCATATGCAAGACCCTTTTGGCCTTTCTGCATAACTGGTTCGGATCCTTACTCCTTAGAAGTATAATAACATCGTCTGCGTAGCAGACGGCTTCAAATCCCTCCTCAGTCAACATCCCGACAATTTTGAACCGATTTGCCCGGAATTTCACACCTTTTCATAAAAATCTAACTCATTTAGAGGAGCTTTGACGAAATCCATAACAAGAGGCCTACAAGATTAAGTCTTGTTAAGTTTAAAACCTATCTTCGCTGGCCCATTTTAATTTTATTCCTTTATTTTAAATATAAATTCTTATTGTGCGTACCATCTTGATATCCACCCACTTTGTCTGCCGTCAAGATTGCAACTACCATAAGTTTTTAGCTGTAGCACTTAACCATTCATGGGTTTTTAACAATGGACTACAATTCTGTACTGGGTCACCCTTATTTCCAACTCAATACATTATGGAAAATTTATGGATGGGAAAATGCATGCATACAGTATTGCAATGTACCATCCTTTATCCTTGGATCTGTACTCCTACGGTGTGTGTTGTAAATAACCATACAGGTATGCATGCTCGTGGCACTGGTGCATGCCTTAATGGATATACATTTAAGACATTTGTTGGCCGTTGTTAATGTCTTTGGAGGAAAATTAAAAATAAAAGAATGTAGCTTTAATTTATCTCTGAAGAAATATTAGCTGTGGACTTTTCGTTATTTTTGTAAAAAAAAAAAATATTAAAATAGGGCAACGGTTATTCCTAATACAATATGCTTAAGGGTTCTAAATTTAAAGAAATGAGAACCTAAAGTGAAACTCCTTTCGACTACCAGTGCGAGACACATACACACATCAGATGTTCTATAATTTCTTCTTCCTCGACGTCCCATGGTCTCTTCTTCCTCGGCATCCTCAAAGCTTCGGCAGAAGTAGTTACTTGCATCTTTCAGTCTGCTTGCATGTTTTCCGATCAGACATTTCTCAAGCTCGTCTGCTCACGGATGCTCGTACGACCCCGTTTAAACTCACCCACCCAATATTTTATGGGAGGTACCACCCGTCACCTTTCGATGTTTTTGTGTGACTATACTTCTTCAACTCCGCCTTGTCATCGCACATCCTGCAGAGGTCTGCCACTTCCTGCACCCAGCGCGACGTCAGGGATCTGACGTTGCAATGAGCAGTCAGGACTCAATTAGAAGTCCTAGGTCTTACTTTTTCAGTGCCAGTATAAACGACATCCCATTTCGCGAAATACTCGTCCACAGGGTCTTTGACATCCTATAACCTACAGCATTAGGCCACGCCTTGTACTCGGCCACAGGGCCTTTGACACCCTATAACCTACAGCACTAGCCTTAAAGACGGCCACAGCGCCTTTGACACCCTATAACCTACAGCACTAGTCCACGCATTGTTCGCGAACCATCGTCATCGTAGAAGGCGTCCACTCTTCCAAGGGGATCCCACAGTGAAGATCTCAATGATTCCATAGCAAGATCTGCGACAATGAACCATCCGTTCCTGGCTAGCTCGTCTGCCGATTCCCCGCCACACCTTGATGACCTGCGGCCCAGAAAAGCCCGATAGCCATGGAAGAAGCTCTTTGCATCTTCCAACCAGTTTCGAACTCACGCGACGCGAAGGCTCTGGCGTCGGGCCGCTCTTTCCATCTTCTAACCAGTATCGACCTCACGCAGCTCGACACCAGAGTCTTCGTGTCGCCTGACGGTCTTATCGTGCTGCCGCTTCCGCAGCAACATTGTCTCCAGTGCCTTCAAGATCGCAAAGACCTCCGTCTGAAGGATGCTGCACCCTTCCAGAAGTCTATGATAATCCCTGATTCCAAAGAATTCCATGAAAACTCCTGTTTCAATGCTCCAATCCGATTAAGACCCAACCGAATATAAAGGGGATCCCGATTAGGGCGGGGTGCCTCCAATCCAACCCATTTTCGGGAAAATGACTTCCAACCCAATCGACCCGACGCCAGAGCCTTCGCGTCGACTGACGGTATTATAGTCCTACCGCTACCGCAGCAACATTGTCTCCAGTGCCTTCAATAACGCACACTGCCAGAAGTCTATAATAATCCCTGATTCCTAAAAATTCAGTGAAGACTCCTGTTCCAATACTCCCATCTGATTTAGACTCATCCGAGTATAAAGAGGGTCCCTGAAAGAAGAGGGAAAGCGACTTTCAAGCCATCAACAAGGACGGACTCCCCGTGTATATAATCAGTCACGCCGCATAGTGCATAGCTCCACGCGGCAACACCATCCCCCGCATGGCAGAAAAATGGCCTACGTCGGGAGCCCCATGTACCTGGCTCTCTCAGTCTGATGGCGATCCTTCTTGCCATACACTCAAATTATATGTATGTGCAAAGCCATTAGATCGAGAGTGGCATTCAGCGCCTCTCTTGGGGCACTTTACCCTGCCCCAGAGATTATTCAATGTACCGTCCCGGCTTTAGGCCCCAAACTCCTTTCCATCGAGTTGCTACAGGAATTGAGCGCGTTCAGTCCCCCTTTGACCCATAACAGAGGAATGGCCTAAGTCAGGAGCCCCATGTTCCAGGCTCTTTCAGTCTGATAGCGATTCTTCTTGCCATACACTCAACTTATATCTAGGTTCAAATCCATTAGATCGAGAATGGCATTCAGCGCCTTTCTTGGGGTACTTCACCTTGATACAGAGATTACCATTGACGCGCACCGAACATCCTGCAAAGAACACAATTATCCAGAGCTGTGTGCCATAGGTAAGAATTAGTGAATGACCGCCGTAAACATCCAATGCATCGTCTCGGCTTTAGGCCCCTACTCCTTCCTATCGGGTTGCGACAGGAATTGAGCCCGTTCAGTCCCCCTTTCACCCTTTTTTCGAAGTTTCTTCTTCAACTTAGTATATGGTCAAGAATCACGCCCAAGTACTTGGCCTCCGAGTAGAGCGTAGCTCCAGCCCATCCCGGACAGGTCCCTTAAAAACACCCAGCTTCCTCTTCCGGGTGAAAAGGACCAGTTCAGTCTTTCTGGAACTTACTATACCAAGCCCATTAATCTTCGCCCATCCGAGCAGCTTCCTGAAAGCTTCCTAAACGAAGTCCGTAAAAGACCATCCATCATGATGAGAGGAAACGACCACCCACCATGATGACGCCGTCGTTGACGTAGGCAAAGACCTTTACTCTCTCCCTCACGAAAGATCTCGCGTTTCCATTGATCACCAAAATCCATTATAGAGGATCTAAAAATCCTCCTTGCGGAGTTCCTCAGGTCACAATCTTCTTTATCGAGCCCTCTGCAAGTGATGTTTTGATAATCCGGTTTTTCAGCTTCGTATCAACCGAATTTACCAAAAGAGGAGGGGACCTTAATGTCCACCATAGCCCCATCTATGTTCTCAAACCTTACGTTATTAAAAGCCTTTTCTATGTCCAAGGAGGCCACCAAATTTCCCTCGATGTAGCCAAACAAATCATGAAGGGCACTATAAACTGGCCGATCATTAGTGTCAGCATGCTGATCGCCGCATACGAGTGAAACGTCGAGACGGTCCCTAATACAAATGTCATTTAGTCTCTCCAGGGACTTCAGGCTTATTGGCCAATAAGCCTGTAATCCCTATGTAAAGAATGGCTCGGTTTTTCTGATGTAGCCAAACACATCATGAAGGCCACTATCAACTGGTCTACCATTAGTGTACGCATGCTGATCACCGCATACGAGTGAAGGATCGAGACGGTCCCTAATACATATGTAATTTGGTCACCCCAAGGTCCTCAAAATGAAGGAGGCTTATTGGCCTGCAGTCCCTGGGTAGAGAAAGGCTCAGTTTTTCTGCTATCGGGATAAAATCAACCCTAACCTCCCGCCACCCAGTCGCTACACAGCCCAGAAAAACAAAGCTCTTAAAAGTCATCTCATGGAGTTGTATGACAATCTGTCCTGTTCTTTGTAGCATCGAAGGCAGTACGCCATCCGGTCCCGTTGACTTGTAGGGTTTAAATGACTATCTTCCCCTCGCCCGACGACCAGACTATCTGTCCCTCCGTTATCATGTCCTCAACCATGGACAGTGACTCGGCACTATGTTGTGTAGGATGGACATCTGGGTAAAATGGCCCAAAGGCCAATTCCAAGCAACCAGGGAAGTGCGTAGCAGTCAGTACCTCGAGCGTCGGAGAGACAGATTCCATTTAGGTTCCTTCATCTCTTAGAATGCTTCCAAGAGTTTTTGGATCCTTGGAGAGCAATCTGCGAAATCAGGATGACTCATTTGCCCCCTCTATCAACTCGTAAAAACAGACTATGAGACCTTCTTGGACGATTTCAACTCGCCCTCGTACTTGTTTAAGGACTTCCGGTACAGGCCAATAACCCGCCTTGTCATATCGAGCATCATAGGCGTTCAGTAATTGAGCATTTGTAATTGCCACCCCGCATCTCACAGAAACTCTCCGCTTGATACCGTTGATTGTCCGCGACTGCCGCTGCAGCTACTCCGTATGGAGCATTCCACTATCCGCAACCTGTGAACGCAGCTTGTAGCTTGTAGCTAAGCTTCTCGTGACAGCAATGAACATCACATAGATCGGTCCTCAATGTTCGAGCCTGTGTGATGCTCACTGCTATTCCGTGCCGGGTGCCCGTACTTACCCATTGTGTTTTGTGCATTGGCATCGCAGCCCAAGATCAGTCGCTTTCTTAGGTCGTTCTAGCACTCTAGCCTTCGCACCGCCTGGATCCGTCTCCTCGTAGGGCGGGTAAACCTATCAGATCAGCAGGGGATCAGAGTTTTTTGGTCTTCAATCTCATAGTTGTCAGATTACCATTGCTATGGTTTGATCCCACAATATATGTCCTTATCTTGTCACCGGAGGGTGAAGTAAAGTCTCTCTAATTCCTATAGCCTAACTCAGTGATTCTGTGAAATAGCGAAACGGTCGGTAGGACGACGAAACTCCTATGGAGTCATCCGTTAAGGCTACCTGTGTAGGCATTGCGATATCCTGATTGGCGACCTCTTCCTGGCCACCTGGGAAATGAGGCTCCATCAAGAGTTCTACCGTCTCCTGCCCACTCTCAGTGTAAGTCCCGTCCTCCTCAGGGATCCTTCGAGAGCACTTTGCGCAAGATGCCTCACTAGTGCTTTTCAATCCCTCATAAAATTTCGCTAAGGAACTCCTCTTTGCCTTTCTCGTGTCGTTCTTGAACTTGACAAGGACGTCACGATACTCGTCCCAGCCCCCTGCCGTGTTCTCTCTCTTGGCCTTGTTAAAAAGTCTTTTGCTCTCCCTTCTGAGCACCTTCAGTTCCGGTGACCACCATGACTGGCTGGTTTTGCGTGTCGGTAATCTTTCGGGACATGCCGTCTAAAAGGCCTCGTTCAGGCATCCCGTGACAAGATCGACTGCGGCCTCCAGTTCCCTTGCGTCCTCCAGAGGCCCCTTGGGGCCTCCAATTTCTGCATCTGTTCCCTGAACTTCTCCCAATGTGTCCTCCTCGAGTTTCTGTATGGCACTCTCCTCCCTCTCCCGCTCAACCCGAAAACATATACTATAGTAATCCGAAGAGGAGCACTCGGTGGAAAAGTTCCAGCCAAATACCTTCAACGAGTCACTATTCCTCACAAGCGTTATATCTATAATCTGTTCCCTGATCCGTTGTAGAAAGTAGGGGCGTTTCCCCTATTGCATACAACTATGCCCGTAGATAAAATGTAACCAAAAAGTAACTCACCTCTTTCATTGGTATCCTTGCTTCCCCAGACCCAGAATGTGGTGTGCATTGGCGTCACCCCCTGACACAAGGTCATGCCCCTTTTTCTCGCACTAACCGACCAGGGCCCGGACTGTATCTGTAGGGGGGTTGTCCACATTGTAGGGTAGGTACATTGAGGCCAGAACCAGTAATGGTTCGCGGGGTCCCTCCAAGGCCACTACCGTTAGGTCTTCATCGCTGAAACGAGAAATCAGAGTAAGGTTCAAATCCCTACTGGCCACGATACAGATTCTAATCTTACTTTCTTAGAGATGGGATTTAGATTTCGTGATCTGAGTCCACGATCCTCGTAACAACGGTTCTTGAACGAGGGCCACATCAGTGCCATCTCTTCCCATAGCTCTCAGCAGCTCATCCGCGGCTGCCTCCGAGTGATTCAGGTTAATCTGCACTATCTTCAGGCAGTCCATGTCCCCTAGTTTCCTGGGCGGCGTCGTCTTCATCGGCGGGCAGTACCATTCTCACATGGTTTAAGCCGAACTTGACCTCTCCCAGCGAAGACTTCAGAAGTGACAAGGTTTCTTAACCAACCCTGATCCAGAGGTGGTGCAGGTTTATCTGCACTATCTTCAGGCAGCCCATTCCCCCTATTACCCTGGGTGGCTTCGTTTTCATCGGCGGGCAGTACCATTCTCACATGGTTTAAGCCGAACTTGACCTCTCCCAGCAAAGAATTCAGAAGTGACAAGGTTTCTTAACCAACCCTGATACAGAGGTCCTTTATCCCTCGGTCCATCACTGCAGCTCGAGCTTTCTTATTACCGCATCCGTTGACCTTGAGGCCCTTCTGTCACTTGGCGCCATCTGAAGCCGCTAAGGAGTCATCCTCGCCTTTTCCAATGTCTTCCGATAGAGCTCGGAGAATCTTCTCTTCAACTAATAACCTCCTCTCAGTGGATAGCCGGCCTTCAGGATAGTCTCGGTCCAGGATACACACCTGTAAATCAGGCGCTGATGACAAGCTGGCCAATTTATTGGCCCTTTTGCCGTCAGGCGCCTGTGCATCGCCAGATCGCTGCCGTTTGTTGCCTGTATTGGACTTGTCATTTGAGTGACGTACCCTTGTCGGGAGGACACTCTCTTGACCACCCTCCCTGGCTCTAGTGGCAGGATCAACGAAAGGCCTCGGCTTAACATTTTTGCCCCTTCTGGGCCTTACAATTGTCCAGCTATTCGCTAGCAGATGCTTTTTCTGCCTTTTAAGCAGCCTGAGAATAGCTTCTTCCGCCAATACTGGGGAGAAATCCACACTCGCACAGAAATCCACGCATCTTCATGCCAGGCCAAAGTGGGTCAAGGCCACCGATGCAGGTCGAAAGAAAATCCAGAGCTTTCTTATTACCGCATCCGTTGACCTTGAGGCCCTTCTGTCACTTGGCGCCATCTGAAGCCGCTAAGGAGTCATCCTCGCCTTTTCCAATGTCTTCCGATAAAACTGGGAGAATCTTCTCTTCGACTAATAACTCTCAGTAAATAGCAAGCCTTCAGGATTGCTCCGGTCCTGGATAGCCACCTCTAATTCACGCACTGATGACAAGCTGGCCAATTTCTTGGCCCTTTTGTCATCAGGCGCCTGTGCATCGCCAGTTCGCTGCCGTTTGTTCCCTGGATTGGGTTTGTCATTTGAGTGACGTACCCTTATCGGGAGTACACTCTCCTGACCACCCTTCCAGGCTCTAGTGGCAGGATCAACGAAAGTCCTCGGCTTAATAGTTTTGCCCTTTCTGGGCCTGGTATCTTGCACGCGGTGCTTCCACTGGCAGTCTCGGTATTGTTTGTAGCGTATGTGACATTTTCAGTTGTAGTGTTTGGGTCGGTCTCAGTTTCGGTATCGTCCGATGTAGCAGAGAGCAGAACACGTTCCACAATAGTAGTACTCATCATAGACTCTTGGAACCTATGCTTGCGCATCAAACGCTTGTCTCGGGTCATCAGAGTGGATGGCTCTAAACCCCTCATCATCCTCCGATACCGTAATGAGCGTTCGTAGCCTTCTTCCCGGTTCAGCTCGTCCGAATTTCCGTCTGCCCCCCTGCTAGGTTCCCGCCACTCCACCAGGAGTTAAGGTTCCGGCTGCTGTCGGTTCTGAGGAGATCATCTGGACGTCCTCTTCATCCGTTTCATAAAGCTGGATCGCTATAACTCCCGAGAGTCCATCGCAGGAATCCTCGCGAGAGGTCATATTGACTTGTCGGGTCAGTATACTGTGTTTAGAGTTTGTGTAAAGATGAATCTTCTCTTCTCAGGGGGTTGGGACCAGCAGATATTGCGTCCCTGCCGAGTGGATTCACGGTACTGGACCGCTGATTAGTGTCCTAGGCCCATAAAAATCACATTTAATATCCAATTTTGCTGAAATTTGGCACAGTGAGTTGTGTTAGGCCCTTTAACATCTTTCTTCAATTTGGCCCTGATCGCTTCAGATTTGGATATATCTCCCATATAGACCGATGCTCCATTTAGGGTCATAGGCCCATAAAAGCCACATTTAATGTCCGATTTTGCTGAAATTTGGGACAGTGAGTTGTGTAAGGTCCATCCACATCTTCCTTTAATTTGACTCTGATCGGTTCAGATTTGGATATAGCTGCCATATGGACCGATCTCTCGATTTAAGGTTTTGGGTCTATAAAAGGCGCGTTTATTGTCTGATATCGCCAAAATTTGGGACAGTGAGTTAGTTTAAGGTCCTTGATATACTTTTGCAATATGGCACAGATCGGTTCAGATTTGGATATAGCTGCCATATAGACCAATATCTCGGTTTAAGGTTTTGGGGCCATTAAAGGCGCATTTATTGTCCGATTTTGCCGAAAGCTGAGGCCGTGAGTTGTGTTAGGCTCTTCGACGTCCTTCTTCAATTTGGCCTAGATCGGTCCAGATTTTAATATAGCTGCCATATAGTCCGATTTCACGATTTAAGGTTTTGGGCCCATAAAGGCGCATTTTTTGTCCGATTTCGCCGAGATTTGGGACAGTGAGTTAAGTTAGGCTCTTCGACTTTTTTCTGCAACTTGGCCCAAATCGGTTCAGATTTGGATATAGCTGTCATGTAGACTGATATCTCGATTCGAAGTCTTGGCGCCTTAAAAACCGCATTTATAATGCGATTTCACTGAAATTTGACACAGTGACTTATGTTAGGTTTTTCGACATCCGTGTCGTATATGGTTCAGATCGGTTTATTTGTAGATATGGCTACTAAAAAGATTAATATTTCGTTATACACAATGACTTTTACTTATTAGTATTTGGTCCAAATCGGAATATATTTCGATAAAACTGCTATGGAACATAAGGTATGTAATATTCACCGGATTTTGATTAAAGGTGGTTTATATATACCCGAGGGGGTGGGTATCCAAAGTTCGACCCGGCCGAACTTAACACCTTTTTACATGTTGGGATTACTTTTAGTTTAGCTTAAATCCGAAGTCACCGCATTCACCTAGGAAACCATGGCGCCCTCGCGCATTATGATTTCCCAGGTGAATGCACCGACCCTAGATGCAACCCTTAAACCCCGCGACATCGCGATAAGATTGTTATCCAGTACGGGGTTATCCGATTTGACTTCTTAAGTCCTAGAGACTAGATTTCTCCGATTTCCTTGAAATTTTGAATGTTGAATGAGTTCTTTTAGGACTTTTTGCCTCCGTATTTGTCCCCTTGGCGTTGGGAATACATTTTCCGGCCGAACATTTCACATTTCTACTTTAATTTTGCTTCAAAAAGCACAGCTTAGATAATTGATTGTGAAAGAGTTCTTTCCTATATTAAAGTCTTACCAAATGGCATAACTCCTTTAATCCCATAAGGACTAAATTGTTGTTATTCGATTTTTGTTTCATTTCCGCTCTATGAAGTCATGTGTGTGCAATGTTTGTGCTCAAAAAAAAAAGGATACAACAAAGGAGCAGCATTCATGACCACCTCCATGGTCATAACTTCCCAACAATTCTGGTCCAACAGTCACAGACAATTTAAGTAAAACTTTAAACATTCCACACTCGACTTTTTTAAACTTTTGTGCTGTTGTTATTGCTCTGCCCATATTCCCATATTTGGTTCTTTCCCTTTTTCAATCTTTTGCCCAAGTGCGGCTTTTTGCTGTTGTAAATAATAAACAACTCTGTCCGCCTTCTTCAATGGGCTCATCTAGAAAAACGGAAATGGAAACAGATTCTTATGCCTGGGCCTCATCATCTCAATTTTCTTTTTCGTTCGTTTTATGTTTTGTTTTTGCTGTTTGTTGTTTGTTGTTGCTGCAATTGAGCTCACATCCTTTTGGGCGGCCGGCCGGTTGGCCGTTTGGTGGTTGGGGCGACGTCAGCGTTAGGTTGTTTTGGTCATGTTGCCATTGTTGTTTGTTTATTTTACGATTCAATTGGAATTGGAAACAGCTTTAATGTATCTCTGCATGAGTCTTCATGTGTGTTTGTCTGTGGCTTTTTAGCCCTAAGTCTTGAATGTATCTTAGCCAGAGTGGAGTGTCGCTCAAACCGTTTGAGTTGGTGGGGAAAAGTTAAATGTAAAGACCAACATCCAAATAAACGCAATCACAAAAAGTGCCACGAACAATGAGAGGCGGGGGGGCAACAACAAAGAGTTTTTCTGAAACAATTTTGCGATAATGGACCGTAACAGAATTCTTGCCGACAACTCGAGCCCAGTCATGTATACAACGGGAAGTTTTGTGCCACAACAACAGTGTCTCCATAAGAACGAATTGTGTTTTGGGACTTTAAAAGATTTTGATTTCAGTAATAAGATAAGAAAACCCTTCGATGCCCAAATGTTGTCAAGACATGATACATTTATTTAATTCTAAGACCAGTATAGGGTGAACTGGGTCTCCAAGAGACTGATTAAGTCATATGCTAAGGAGTTAAACTAATTCCCCATTAGCATTTCTTTAAAGAACGGGGGTTACTTCTATCATATCAGTTATTACATTCCGATTAGAGATTTAGCTCAATGATACGGAACCTCCTTTTTTATGCCTAGTCCGCATGGCGTACCGCATAGCGACAGCACTTGGTAGAGAAGTTTTAACATGGCAGGAAACCTCACAAATCTAGCCAGCATCTCTAAGGGGATAACAACCACAGAACATTTTTTCTGATGTTCATGCTGGGATTTGAACCTAGGTGTTCGGTTTTATAGGTGGATGTGATAACCTTTGCGACACGTTGGCCTTAGGAGCAGTTTTAAATAATGGATCTCATGGCATAGAGATAAGGGACAGAGTACCACTGAGAGGCATTTTAGGCCGACTTCTATGGTTGGGCACCATTAAAAGCCTACTGCGGATCCTTTTGACAAATTTAAGGTGCCACGTTTTTATATCCTCCACCATAAGATGTGGGGTATACTAATTTCGTCATTCTGTTTGTAACTACTCGAAATATTCGTCTGAGACCCCATAAAGTATATATATTCTTGATCGTCGTGACATTTTATGTCGATCTAGCCATGTCCGTCCGTCTGTCCGTCCGTCCGTCCGTCTGTCTGTCGAAAGCACGCTAACTTCCGAAGAAGTAAAGCTAACCGCTTGAAATTTTGCACAAATACTTCTTATTAGTGTAGGTCGGTTGGTATTGTAAATGGGCCATATCGGTCCATGTTTTGATATACCTGCCATATAAACCGATCTTGGGTCTTGACTTCTTGAGCCTGTAGAGTGCGCAATTCTTATCCGATTGGAATGAAATTTTGCATGACCTGTTTTGCTATGATATCCAACAACTGTGCCAAGTATGGTTCAAATCGGTCCATAACCTGATATAGCTGCCATATAAACCGATCTTGGGACTTGATTACTTGAGCCTCTAGCGTGCGCAATTCTTATCCGATTGAAATGAAATTTTGTACGACGTGTTTTCTTATTATATCCAACAACTGTGCCAAGTATAGTACAAATCGGTCCATAACCTGATATAGCTACCATATAAACCAATCTTGGGTCTTGAATTCTTGAGCCGCTAGAGTGCGCAATTCTTATCCGATTGGAATGGAATTTCGCACGACGTGTTTTGTTATGATACCCAACAACTGTGCCAAGTATGGTTCAAATCGGTCCATAACCTGATATAGCTACCATATAAACCGATCTTGGGTCTTGACTTCTTGACCCTCTAGAGGGCACAATTCTTATCCGAATGGAATGGAATTTCGCACGACGTGTTTTGTTATGATATCCAACAACTGTGCCAAGTATGGTTGAAATCGGTTCATAACCTGATGTAGCTGTCATATAAACAGATCTGGGGATTTGATTTCTTGAGCTTCTAGAGGGCGCAATTCCTATCCGATTTGGCTGAAATTTTGCATGACGCATTTTTTTTTACTTTCAACAACTGTGTCAAATAAGGTTCAAATCGGTTCATAACCTGATATAGCTGCCATATAAACCGATCTGGGATCTTGAATTCTTGACCCCCAGAGGTCGCAATTATTATCCGATATGCCTGAAGTTTTGTACGATGGATCCTCTCATGACCATCAACAAATGTGTTTATTATGGTCTGAATCGGTCTATAGCCCGATACAGATCCCATATAAATCGTTCTCTCTATTTTACTTCGTGAGCCCCAATGGGCGCAATTCTTATACGAATTGGCTGAAATTTTACACAGGTCTCCAACATATAATTTAATTGTGGTCCGAACCGGACCATATCTTGATATCCTTTTAATAGCAGAGTAACTCTTTTCTTATATCCTTTTTTGCCTAAGAAGAGATGCCGGGAAAAGAACTCGACAAATGCGATCCATGGTGGAGGGTATATAAGATTCGGCCCGGCCGAACTTAGCACGCTTTTACTTGTTTCAATTAAGCGATTTGATTGTAAACAAGATCAAATTATTGGGAGTGACTTTGGCTAGGAACCTTAACTGCAAGTGTCACACCTAGTAGCGTACCTGGAAGGCATGCAGTTGGACATTGTGTAGACGGGTAGAAATCGGACTGGACCCCGTAGATAGATTGGATTAGGTTTCAATGGCAGTCTGCCATCAGACTCACTTAGACGTTTTCCTCCATTGTGGTGCCACAGGAATAGAAGAAGGAAGGTGCGTTCAACCATCCAGATCGCTTTATAACCCCAATAACTTGCGAATGTTAACATCCACTAAATCAGACGGGTTCTCAAAGAAATGAGAACCTAAAGTAGAAATCCTTCTAACTGCCAGTGCGGAACACACACACAGAAGGTGTTCTATAGTCTTTTCAACCTAGATGTCCCTACAGCTTCTGCAAAAGTCGTTGCTGGCAACCTTCAGTCTGTCAGCATGTTTTCCCGATTAGACAGTGACCTATCATGACGGACACAATGATTGAGACGTCTGTTGTAGCCAATGACAGCAAAGTAGTAGACCTCTTCAAGTCTAGATGCGGTCACATAGTTTTGGAATGCTCACAGCCACCTCTTTGTGACTATCTATCATTCGTTGTCATTCGGGCCTGGTCCTGAAGACTTAGCTTAGATGTCGCTAGAGGCATACCCACAGATTCTAGTGTCCCTGGAATGTTTAAGGTAGTTCCAAGTCTCGCTAGCTTGTCTGCCGTAGAATTCCCTGGGATATCTTTGTGGCCCGGCACCCAGAACAGGTGCATTTTGAACTGTTCAACCATCTCGTTGAGAGATCTGCGACAGTCGATGGCGGTTTTTGTGTTCAGAAATACCTACCCCAGGGATTTAATGGCTCCTGGCTGTTTGAGAAGATATTTATGCCAATCGTCGTAATGACATTATATCTTAGCCATTCCACCACTTCCTTAATTGCAAGGATATCTGCTTGATACACACTGCAGTGGTCGGGTATCGTTTTCGATATGACCAGTTCTAGATCTTTAGAGTACACCCCAAAGCCCACCTGGTCGTTTAGTTTGGAAGTGACCACATAAAAGTCTATGTACAGTAGTTCTTATCAAAAAGCGGCTCTAGTAGGGTGTAATCCACACTGCCTGGAACATCAGATATTGTAACAAGGATAACACAGTGTCCATAGCCGCCACATGACCAATGAGAAAGCTCACTTAACCTCACGGCAGTGGTCGCTGCAATTTGGGTAGCCACAATGTCCAGAGGCATAAGATGTAGCATTAAATTAGGTACATCAGATGGTGTCGTCCTCAGTGCGGCTGTGATGCACAAACAAGCCATCCTTTGGACCCCGAAGGTAGTCATATGGCTTTACAGCAGCCTGATTAGAATATGGTTAGAGGGTTCAGGTCACAATATGTTTAGAGAAAGAGTTTTCTACGCAAAAACGGGACGGTGAGAACCACTACTAAAAAATCTAGATAATCGACAGACAGAATCGGCTGTGAGACTAAAGGCGATAGGAGTAGTAGTAAATCATACCATCTCGCTTAAAACGTATTTGTCATGAAGAAACCTTAGCCAGCACTTGAAGTCAAATGCAAGATATTGATATCAGCAGCAAAGTCTTGGTTCAATTGAACTCTGGCATCGCCGTCTGGTAGGTCATATTGACGATAACAACAAGACTATGGAAGATGTCATGCCTGGGAGACTACATTAAAGACACACTGGACACAACTGTAGACATCCAGGTTAAGTATGGGGCAATTACTGTGGCTAGTAGACTTATAGCGAAGGGAGAGTCAATGAAAGATAGCAGCAAATCATCCCATCGCTGGTTAAACTGGACAAAAACTGTCGCCAGCGACACAATCTAGGCTAAACGGAATTCTGGTATTGTCCGATGGATAGATCAGTGCTAGAGATGAAAGCAGATCAGAGCATCTACATTGAGAATCTATAGACCGATTCTGCTGGCAACCACTAAGGAAGGGCAAAAGTCGGGCCGTGCCGACTGTGTAATACCCTACACCTACCCTATAGGGATGTTGAGCTTTATCCAATGTGGGAGCTATATCCAATTCTGAACCAATTTTGATGGACCTCGGCTAGCAAATATGTTCAAACTTTAATAACTACGGTTGACAAATGACAACATTATTGCAAATGGGCCAAAACCTGACGAACATATATATGGGAGCTATATCTAATTCTGAACCGATTTCGAGCAAACTTCTCAGACAAAGTGGTAGTCCTCGAGTAAGGCATTGTACAAAGTTTTGGAAAGATTGGTCAATAAATGCGCATGCAATGGTTCTAGGAGTGAAAATCGGGCAATATATATATATATATATATATACATATATATATATGAGAGCTATATCAAAATTTGAACCGATTTCTATGAAATTCACGGATAATGTCGGGAGTCATAAAAAAATCCTTCCAGCCAAATTTGGAGAGAATCGGTAAACAAATGACTATTTTATTGCATTATTACTGCAAATCGGACGAATCCAAATCTGCACCGATTTCAAGCAAACTTCTCAGATATTGTGGTATTCGTCGATTAAGGTGTTATACGAAGTTTTGGAAAGATTGGTTAATAAATGCGCTTGAAATGGTTCAAGGAGTGAAAATCGGGCGATATATATATGAGAGCTTTATCTAAATCTAAACCGATTTCTATGAAATTCACCGATAATGCCGGGAGTCATAAGAAAATCCTACCTGCCAAATTTGGAGAGAATCGGTTAACAAATGACCATTTTATTGCATTATTATTGCAAATCGAACGAACATATATATGGGAGCTATATCCAAAACTGAACCAATTTCTATGAAATTCACAAGCACATCCCTCCTACCAAATATAAAGAGAATCGGTCAACAAATGTCCATTTTATTGCTGTATTACTGGAAATCGGATGAACATATACTATATGGGAGCTATATCCAAATCTGGACCGATTTCCATGAAATTTGCCAGTAATATTTAGAGTCAAAAGGAAATCCTGCCTGCCAAATTTCAAGAGAATCGGTTAACAAATTACCATTTTATTGTATTATTACTGAAAATCGGACGAACATATATATGGGAGCTATATCCAAATCTGATCCAATTTTTTTCCAATTTCAATAGGCTTCGTCTCTAGGCCGAAAAACATGCCTATATGAAATTTGAAGACGATCGGATGAAAATTGCGACCTGTAGTTTGTATACAAATTAACATGGACAGACGGACGGACAGACAGATGGACAGACAAACAGACAGACGGACATAGTTAATCGAATCAGAAAGTGATTCTGAGTCGACCGGTATACTTATCAATGGGACTATCTCTCTTCCTTTTGGGTGTTGCAAACTAATTCACTTAGTTATAATACCCTGTACCACAGTAGTGTTGCAGGGTATAAAAAGAGTTAACGCTAGAACGTCGAGCTTGAAAATCTTCACGGACATAAGTGGGCAATGTAAATAGTAGGTTGACTCCATCTCTGAGTATGAAATGGTTCGCATTATTTTGGTCCCGCGAAGTAAGAGGGAATGATGAGGAATGGGAGGACACTGTGACAACGAAAGTTTACAGGCTTTATCTCGCCCACACTCTAGGCAGAGCACAATGAATTGAAAAGTCGCACCACTGGTGACCCGATGGCATTCCTGTCTGAACGTTATAGTCGCTTTATTCACCAGTTCGGTGAGAGTAAGGTCGTGGCTCTGGATATCTCCAAGGCATTTGATAGGGTCAGGTTTGGTGCACTCGTTTCACAGCTTGTCGTTTTTGCTGTCGGTAATAACTTTGCTCGATTTATACCGAGTTTTCTCATAGATCGCACTATCACAGTTGTTGTAGATTGGTTCTCATCTGACGAATATAGATTTTCCGCAGGAGTACCACAAGGCTCTGTTCTTTCTCCCTCTCTTTTTATAGCCACCATCATAGGGGGTATATTCATTTAGTCATTCCGTTTGCAACATATCGAAATATCAATTTCCGACCCTACAAAGTATATATATTTCGGATCGTCGTAAAATTCTAAGCCGATTTCACAATGTCCTTGTGTCTGTCCGCCTATCCATCTGTCCGTGTATCCGTCTGTACATCCGTCGGTTGTAATCACTCTACAGGCTTCAAAAATTGAGATACTGAGCTGAAATTTGGCACAGATACGTCTTTCTGATGCACGTAAAGTTCTTGAACGGGCCAAATCGGACCATATTTGGATATAGCTGCTATATAGACCGATTTTCCGATAAAGGGTCTAATGCCCATAAATGTTTTATTTTTCATCCGATTTTGCTGAAATTTGACACAGTGAGTAGCTTAAGGCCTCCCGACAACTGACCCAAATATGGTTCAAATCGGACAATATTTCGATATAGCTGCCATAGAGACCGATCTCCCGATAAAGGGTCTGAAGCCCATAAAATCATTAATTATTACCCAATTTCGCTGAAATTTGGAACAATTGGTAACTTTAAGCCTCCCGATATCTGACCTAAGTATGGTTCAGATCGGACTATATTTAGATATAGCTGCCATATAGACCGATCTGCCGATAAAGGGTCTGAAGCCCATTAAAGCTTTTTTTATCCGATTTTGCTGAAATTTGAAGCAGTGAGTAGTTTAAGTCCTTCCAAATTATGACCCAATTATGATTCAGATAGGACTTTATTTAGATATAGCTGCCATATAGACCGATCTGCCGATAAAGGGTCTGAAGCCCACAAATACTGTAATTATTGCCCAATTTTGCTGAAATTTGAAACAGTGGGTTATTTTAATCCACCCACACATCTGACCTAAGTATGGTTCAGATCGGTCTATATTTAGATATAGCTGCCATATAGACCGATCTCCCAATAAGGGTCTGAAGCCCATAAAATCATTATTTTTTAACCAATTTCACTGAAATTTGAAACAGTGAGTAGTTTGACGCCACCCGCCATCCAACCCAAATATGGTAAAAATGGGACTGTATTTGGATATAGCTGTCATATGGACCGCTAAGCCGGTTAAGGGTGTGAAGTTCATAAAAGCTTCATTTATTCCCCGATTTTGTTAAAATTTGATATACAAAATTCAACAGTGACTTATATTTATAAGGCCACTCAATGTCCATGCCGAATTTGGGTGCATAAGTTATCCAATTTTCATTGGATTGCGACGAAAGAGGGTTTACATATATACCCGAGGTGGTGGGTGTCCAAAGTTCGGCCCGGCCGAACTTATTGCTGTTTTACGTATTTTATATATTTTGGAGTTTCTATATGCCTCATTCTTGGCTTCAGTAGCATCTCGACACTCTTGGTCGTACCATGGGTTTCTTGGAATTGATCCGTATCTATATTCGCTCCACGGCTCGATCGTACATCTAACACGCTGGATGAATGCCTTCCATCTATCACAACGTGATCAATTTGGTTTCTCGTGTTTTGATCGGGTGACAGCCATGTGGCTTTGTGAATATTTCTATATTGAAATCTGGTGCTACTAACTACCATGTTTTTTTGCCGCGGCGAAATCCATTAGCCTCAACCCATTACTGGACGTTATCTCGTAGAGGCTAAACTTTCCGGCTGTTGGGCCAAAATTGTTTTCCTTTCCTATCTTCGCATTAAAAACTCCCAGAACGATTTTAATATCATGGCACTCGTAGAAAATATCCTTGATCTGCTCGTATTTGTCTTCTTTCGGGGCATGGGCACAAATAAGGCTGATATTGAAGAATTTGGCTTTTATGCGGATTGTGGCTAGCCTCTCATCCACCGGAGTAATGCTGGAGACAAGGTGTTTCAGTCTCCGACTAACCACTAATCCGCAGCCAAATTCATGCTTCGTGGTATGGCAGCTATAGTATAGTTCGTCACCGTTTGGTGTTGTAGTGACGCCATTACCAGTCCATCGCACTTCCTGTAAGGCGGTTATATCTGCCTTGTACTTCTCTAATACATCCGCCAGCGCGTATACTGCACCTTCTCTATAAAGAGTGCGGACATTACAGGTGCAGATCCGCAAATCATGGTCCTTTTTTCGTTTGCGTGGGTCGGCAACGTTGGGGGGGGGGTCCGTTTTTACTATTCCTTTGTTTTTCATAGTAGTTCTATGTTTTCCGGGGTCGGGTTACTGGCCCAGCGCCCCAACCGCATGGGTTTTGTGGGATTGCACTTGTATCCCTTTGTTTTTCATAGTAGTTCTTTGTTTTCCGGGGTCGGGTTACTGGCCCAGCGTTCCAACCGCATGGGTTTTGTGGGATTGCATGTATCCCTCGTTGTGGCGAGCAGCTTGCTCCAAGATCTGACGCTCGCCTCCAGCCGCCTCTAACCTGGGAACAGACGCTGATGTTGGCCATTGGTTATTTGAATTCGCCAATAACTCGCCTTGTCATCTCGAGTATCGTTGGCACTCAGTATTTAATTAAGAGCCAGTGCCACCTGACTCCTCACTTAGACTCTCCTCTCGAAAACCGCTGACTGCCCGCGGCCGCATTTTCAGCGACTCCACATAAAAACAGAGCTTTCCACCATCCACAACCTGTGGACGCGCCTGGTAGCTTTCAGCTATGCTTCCGCGATAACGATGGGCACCACACAAGTCGGAGCTCAAAGTTCCAGCCTATGTGGTGCTCATAGTCAATCCGTATCGGCCGGAGGGCAATAACTCTAGTACTTCTATTACAAAGACGTACATTGTGCCGTGGACAGCTAAATTTGTAATTTCCACAAACAAAGTTAATTTGCATAAATTTTTGTCGGTATTGGATTGTAATTGCTTTGAAATAAATTATCTTTATTCCATAAAGTACATTCGCTTAAATTATAGCCAATGGGCTTTAAGCGAATTGTTCACACTGTGCCATAATCTGCCTCATACACTGCCACACACATAATTGCACACCATCTCCTCTCAAAAAAAGCACAAAACATTCATAAAGTCTAAGGCTCTGGCTATAAACACCTTCACTAACATCACTACAGTAAATAGACTTGATGCAATTGTAGGCACAAAAACCAAAGGGTTGGGCGACTTTGAAACATAGCCTCATACAAACACACACACACGCACACACACACTCATCATCCATACAGAGGCCATTACATGCTGTAGTTAAACATTCCGGAATAAAGCATGGGAACCACTTCCGCAAAAAGCAGACGGACAAAAGGACAGACGAACAATTGAACAATCAACACCACCAAGTTTCCTTATGGCATTTGTAAAGGAGTTTCATAGTTTCGCAGCAACATCTTCTTTTGCTTCATTTGTTCAAGGATTTTATTCGTTTGTTCGTTGTTGCTTTTTCTATGTGAATGTGGGAATAGCTTTTACCAGGATTTGGTCTAAAGGTCTGTTACACTGTTGGTTTGAAATAGTTTTCTCAATTTTTTGCAGCACGTTTCTGGTATCCATAGAGTGTGGAGCATGTTTATAAAGGTATGTAAGTATGTATGTATGGCAGTGTGTTTGTGTACTTTATGTTCATTGTATTTTATGAGAAATCCTGAGACAGGCCAAAGTTTTGCCACACAAACACAAATGGCAAAACGGCCAAACGACCAAAACACTCTTTGATTTTAATGGCCTCAATAAGGCGTCTTGGCTGTCTTTTACCCACACACACACACACACACACACACACAAAGATACATAGATACAGATAGTCGTCATAGAATAAACTCCTAGCCACAAACCGTTTACAAATAGTTTCACATTTAAATAACATTTCCCATATTTTTCCATGTCTGTTTCTATTTTCTTTTGCTTATAGTCTCCACAATCTTTTTTTTTTTTTTTTTTGTTTTTGGTTTGTGGGCGGAAATTGCATAGGGCCAGATCTTTATTGAATGAAGAGAGAAAAAGACAAACACAAATTTTTGTAAAAAATGTAAATTAGTTTTATTTATATGGAATAACAGATGCACAATTGGTCCAGAAGAGGTTCCTAAACTATAGTTGCAGTTTGTGCAAATGATTGAAAAATTCCAAAATGTAAAAAGCTATGTAGAGGGACAAAACTTTTGAGTGGAGTTGGTAAATGGTGAGAAGTAAATCACTAAAATAATTAAAAAAGGAAGTACCAACAAGGATGGTTTACTAATGTTGTTGTCCTTTTTGCGATCTATTAATACAGTTTGGATCATAGGTAGAAGACAGAGTGGGCCTGGTGGTCTACATTGAAAATCCAGGGTCTGAGATCTGTTTTAGACTGCACAAACATAATACGGTCCTGCAGGCGGAGATCCGGGCGATCAGGGAATGTGTGAGGTGGTGTGGGGCTATCGCTAGCATGTCGAGTGGAAACATCTTCACCGACAGTAAAATTGCCATAAGGGAAATAACAAACAGGACGCTAAGGTCAGAAACAGTCTTTAGTAAAAGAAGGATATTAACGCCTTCCCTTAGGATAGCACAATCCGTATCGATTGGTTGCCGGGCCATAACGGAGTAAGGGGGAATGAAAGGGCAGACGATTTGGCGGTGAAGGCTAGAGAAATGCCATCAATAAACTTGGTTAACCCAAAGCCTTTGGGATCGACACAGTCCGAGTTAAGGTCGTGGGCGACGAATACGCATGCAACCCTGTGGAACAGTAAAACATCCAGTAGGACGGCGAAAATCCTATGGGGTGATCCGGATTGTGAGAGGACGAGGCTATATCGTACTGAAAGGAAGTAAGAATGAGGTCAGTATAGCTTTCGATATCATAACTAGACCCACCGGACTACGAGCTCACTTATGTATAATCGGTACGGCAAGTGATGGTATGTGTATGGCATGCTGGGACGATGATGAGACGTTGGGGCATTTCCTGTGTCATTACCCGGCTTCCGCAGTTAATAGACATCGGTACTTAGGTGGGGACACCATAACAGACATTAACTTACTTAGAGGAGTGGTATGGAAAACAATGAAGGATTTTGTTAGTAACACAAAATTTCTAACTTAGATTTCCATTTTCGAGGTTACTTTTTTAGTATTTAGAGCGCACAACAAGCCGATTACTGGCTTAGGGGTATGTCCATAGTGACACGGGGCGGATTAATATCCGCACCCTCTTTTCAGCCTAACCTAATACAGCGCAAACAATTAAGGTGGGATGGAAGGAAGAATGGAAGGAAAAAAATCTTAATGGGCTCTTAGCGTTTTGGTTCTTGGGATTGTACTAAGCAAAAAAGTTGACTAGACCATACATCGACGGTAACAATCGAGAATCCAGATTTTGATTGCTATGACTCTATATATTTCTATTCCTATAAAGTATATATATTCTTGATCAGCGTAAAAATCTAAGACGATCTAGCCATGTACGTCCGTCTGCCTGACTATCCATCTGTCTTTGAAATCACGCTATAGTCTTTAAAAATAGAGATATTGAGCTGAAACATTGCACAGATTCGTTTTTTTGTCGATTGGCAGGTTAAATTCGAAGATGGGCCTATATCGGACTATATCTTGATATTTTGGTCTTAGGTCCATAAAAGTCACATTTATCGTCCGATTTTGGTAAAACAGTGAGTTGTGTTGGGCCACTCGACATATTTCTTGAAGTTAGCCCAGATCGGTCCAGATTTGGGTATAGCTGCCATATAGACCGATCTATCGATTTACGGTCTTGCCCCACAAAAGGCGCATTTACTGTCTGAATTCGCCCATATTTGGGACAGTGAGTTGTGTTTGGCCCTTCGACATTTGAATATATAGACCGATCTCTCGGTTTAAGTCCTTGGGGCCAAAAAAGGCGCATTTATTGTTGCACTATGTGAATGTTACCGCAAGCACTGTCAATTACTGCATATGACGTATTGCCTTTTACGTTTGCCAGCTACTTTGTCATGATGGGTAAGCTTCTTATATTCCTGGTACTCTGGCCTTTGCCAAAATTTTTTATGGAGACTTGATCGAAGCACATTCTTTAACCTGCCGAAAGGCTTTTATTTCTTCGTCTTGGATTTGCTTCTTCAAAATCTGCTGAATTTATTCCTTCATCCCTTAAAGCAGCCCGTTGCCTATCTTAGCTGGAGGATTTCCTTTTTACTCATTAAATCAAGTTTAGGGTGTCTATGCATCCTGCTGATACCAAACTCACCATCAGGATGTACTCTTTGTAGACCCAGCTAATGATCTGCGTTGGTAGTCCTTCGAAAAGGTTCGGCAGCTGGTGAACGATCTATTCGTAAAGTTGATCGTCTACACTTACCACCAATCCAGTGTAGACGATCAACTTAACGATTAGTTCCTTCACCAGCAGCTGAACCTTTTCGAGGGACTACCTACGCAGATCATAAGATGGGACTACAAAGGGCGCATTCTGACGTTGACTCAACGGGAAGCATAGATACCCTAAAGAAGTGCACAAAACTTCACTTCATGAGGAAGAAGGATATTCTCCAGCTTAGAAACGCAATGGTCTGCTTTAAGGGACTTGGCACAGATTTTGAACAAAAAATTTAATTGGAATATCTGCTTATGTTAAGGTTCTTACTAGTATCTCTTGTGTTCGCTGGCTGTTTATACCCTACACCACTACCGTGTTACAGGGTATTATAGATTTGTGCATTTGTTTGCAACGCTAAGAAGTTGAAGAGCAAGACCCATCGATAAGTATGCGGATCGGCTAAGAATCACTTCTTGATTCGATTTAGCTATGTCCGTCTGTCCATGTATTCTTGTAATGAAGGTACAGGTCGCATTTCTTGTCCGAACTTGCGAAGGAGTAAAGATGGACGCTTAAAATTTTGCACAAATACTTCTTATTAGTGTAGGTCGGTTGGTATTGTAAATGGGCCATATCGCTCCATGTTTTGATATAGCTGCCGTATAAACCGATCTTGGGTCTTGACTTCTTGAGCCCCTGGGGTGCTCAATTCTTTTCCGATTGGAATGAAATTTCGCACGACGTTTTGTTATGATATCCAACAACTGTACCAAGTATGGTTCAAATCGGTCCATAACAGGATATAGTTGTCATATAAACCGATCTTGAGTCTTGACTTCTTGAGCCTCTAGAGGGCGCAATTCTTATCCTATTGGAATGGAATTTTGAACGACGTGTTTTGTCATGATATCCAACAACTGTGCCAAGTATGGTTCAAATCGGTCCATAATCTGATATAGCTCTCATATAAACCGATCTTGGGTCTTGACTTCTTGAGCCTCTAGAGGGCGCAATTCTTATCCGATTTGCCTGAAATTTTGTATGACGGATCCTCTCATGACCATCAACATACGTGTTTATTAAGATCTGAATCGGTCTATAGCACAATACAGCTCCCACATAAATCGATCTCTCTATCTTATTTCTTGAGGCCCCAAAGGGCGCATTCCTTTTCGAATTGGCTGACATTTTACACAGGTCTCCAACATATAATTTAATTGTGGTCCAAACCGGACCCTATCTTGATATCGCTCTAATAGCAGAGCAAATCTTTTCTTATATCCTGTTTTGCCTAAGAAGAGATGCCGGGAAAAGAACTCGACAAATGCGATCCATGGTGGAGGGTATATAAGATTCGGCCCGGCCGAACTTAGCACGCTTTTACTTGTTTGGTCTAAAGACGAACGCTATTGCTTTTGAAAAAATCGGTCCAGATTTAGATATAGCTCCCATATATATCTCTCATCCGATGTGCCCTTTTAGAGCTGTAGAAGCCACAATTTTGGTCCGATCTCTACCAAATTTGGCACGAAGTGCTTTGTGTGACGTCCCAATTTGTGTGCAAAATTTCATCTAAATCGGTTCAGATTTAGATATAGCTACCATATATAACTTTCGTCCGATTTGAACTTTAAAGGCTGTAGAAGGCACAATTTTGGTCCGATCTTTACAAAATTTGCCAAGAAGTGTTTTTTTTAACGACCCAAATGCTTGCAAAATTTGATTGAAATCATTCCAGATTTAGATATAGCTCCCATATATATCTTTCATCCGATATGCCCTTTTAAAGCTGTAGGAGCCGCAATTTTGAAGCAACCTCTACCAAATTTGGCACGAAATGTGAGCCAAATTTTATTGAAATCGGTCAAGATTTAGATATAGCTCCCATATATATATTTCATCAGACATGCCCTTTTAAAGCTATAGAAGCCACAATTTTGGTCCGATCTCTATTAAATTTGGCCGATTTGACCTATTAGGGCTGTAGTAGGCACAATTTTAGTCCGTTCCATACAAAATTTGGCACGAAGTGCTTTTTGTGACGTCCCAATATGTGTACAAAATTTCATCTAAATCAGTTCAGATTTAGATATGGCTCCCATATATAATTTTTATCCGATTTGACATAATAGAGCTGTAGAAGGCACAATTTTGATTAGATCTTTACAAAAATTGGCACGAAGTGCTTTTTGTGACGTCTCAATATGTGTGCAAAATTTCATCGTAATCGGATCAGATTTATATATAGCTCCCATATATATCTTGCATCCGATATGGCCTTTTAAAGCTGTAGAAGCCATAATTTTGGTCCGATCTTTACAAAATTTGGCATGGGCCGTTGTATTCAATGTTCTCATATGTGTGGAAAGTTTTAAAAAATCGCTCCAGATTTAGATATAGCTCCTATGTATATTTTTCATCCGATATGGCCTTTTAAGGCTGTAGAAGCCACAATTTTGGTCCGATCTCTACAAAATTTGCCATTTTTTTGTTCGATCCTTACAAAATTTGGCACGAAGTGTTTTTTTTTAACGACCCAAAATGCATGCAAAATTTTATTAAAATCGGTCAAAATTTAGATATAGCTCCCATCTATATTTTTCTTCCAATATGGCCTTTTAAGGCTGTAGAAGCCAAAATTTTAGTCCAATCCATACAAAATTTGACACGAAGTGCTTTTTGTGACGTCCCAATATGTGTGCAAAATTTCTTCATAATCGGATCAGATTTATATATAGCTCCCATATATATCTTGCATCCGATATGGCTCCGCCCGACTTTTGTCTTTCCTTACTGGTTTTCACCTTACAAATGTCGCCAACACCACCAATTTCATTCTAATGTTCTCCGCAGGATTTGTAACCAGGCGTTCAGTGCCAAAAGCGGACATGCTAACCTCAATAGGCCCACTGTGGCCTCTGATGATTATTGGATTTTCTTTTCTTTAGTTATACTCTACAAAATTTAGCCTAGTTCAAAATCACTCCTAAACATGCCTTATTCTTTTTTTTTTCTCCTTAAAAACAAGTATTAGGCGAATTTATTTAATTATTCAAAACGAGTCACAAAGACAAACGTGAATGCGACACCTATAATCTCTTTATCACATTCATCGCATTACATATTCCATCTGTATTTCCGATGTATTTATGACTTCATTATTTAACAAAGTCACAAAGCATCAGGGAGGCAGACATCGACTCAGTTCAGTATACAAATATGCCATAAGGCCTTATATTTATAATTTTATTATCAAATAAATGTGCAAGAAGGAAAACAAAAACAAGCAAAAGTTAAGTTAAGTTCGGCCGAGCCGAATCTTTTATACCCTCCATCATAGATAACATGGGATAAGTTGAATGACTTTTTGAAACATATATGAGCTCTGTTTAGTTAGGGACCAATACAGATCTTACTTGTCCAAGCTTTTAGAAATCATGAAAAATACCACGTTCAAAATTTTAGCTAATTAGGACAATAGGGCCGTAGAGAGTCTCTTAGTTTTGAAAATCCGTTTTTCTGGGAGCTATATGTGCTTATAGACTGATTTTGATTATACTATGCACTGTTGTTGGAAGTGAATACAAAATTCTTCAGCCAAATCGGCTACGAATTTCGCACACTAGAGGCTTAAGCAGTAAAATCAGGCGATTTGGGAGCTATATCAAAACATAGACCGATTTGGCCCATTTATAATCTCAACCAACCTACATTATAAAACTTCAAGAGGATAGCTAATATCCATAAACTTTTAGGTCTCAGGTCAATACTTCGATGTGTTACAAACGGAGTGACGAAGTTACTTTACCCCCCACCCTATAGTGGAGGGTAGAGCAAACGCAAAGACAGTATCCCAAAAAAGAAATGAAAACAGCCCACACACACTCAACATGTTAAAATTCCATTGTCAATGGAATTAGAAGATTGTCTTACAATACAGTTGAATCAAAGAAAAAAAATTTTGATCTCTTAATTTTTTTTTTCGCCTTTTTTCTTCTGTTTTTTTGCATAAGAAAATTTATGTGTGAAAGCAAAAATATTCATAAAGAAAAAAATGTCTCCCTCTTGGTTGACAAAGGATGTGAACATATTTCAAGAGCCTACAATGTAGGCAATATTCAAATCATACGCAGTAAGGAAATTATGTGTCAATATTTGTTTTAGAATATCAGCTAAAAGAAATGTGTTTATTGCCGATTTATTATTAATATATTTTTGTTTTATCAAACATCTAGCAGTCATCTGCTGCCACCTCACACTGACATGACAAAGTCCTTAAATTGCCCACACATAGCTAGATGTGCAAGAAAAACACCCCCCAACCACCCACAAACAATGACATACATACGTAAACAATAACAATGTCGGCGACACCAGCGCGCTACAATGTAACAAAAACAAGTAAAAAGGCGTTAAGTTCGGCCGGGCCGAACTTTGGATACCCACCACCTCGGGAATATATGTAAACCACCTTTCATCAAAATTCGATGGAAATTTCATACCTTATGTCCCATATCAGTTATATCAAAATATGTTCCGATTTGGACCAAATACTAAAAGTACACTAGCTATATCTAAAAATAAACCGATCTGAACCATATACGACACGGATGTCGAAAAGCCTAACATAAGTCACTGTGTCAAATTTCAGTGAAATCGGATTATAAATGCGCCTTTTATGGGGCCAAGACCTTAAATCGCGATATCGGTCTATATGGCAGCTATATTCAAATCTCAACCGATCTGGGCAAAATTGAAGAAGGACTTCGAAGAGCCTAACTAAACTCACTGTCTCAAATTTCAGCGACATCGGACAATAAATGCGTCTTTTATGGCCCCAAAACCTAAAACGTAGATATCGGTCAATATGGCAGCTATATCCAAATCAGAACCGATCTGTGCGATATTGCAGAAGTATGTCAAGGGGTTTAACTTAACTCACTGTCCCAAATTTTGGCGACATCGGATAATATATAAGCATTTTATGGGCCCAAAACCATAAATCAAGAAATCGGTCTATATGGCAGCTATATCCAAATCTGAACCGATCTGGGCCAAATTGAAGAAAGATGTCGAAAGGCATAACACAACTCACTGTCCCAAATTTCAGCAAACTCGGATAATAAATGTGGCTTTTATGGGCCTACGACCCTAAATTGGTATATCGGTCTATATGGCAGCTATATCCAAATCTAGACCGATCTGAGCCAAATTGACGGAGGATGTCGAAGGGCCTAACGCAACTCACTGTCCCAAATTTCAGAAAAATCGGATAATAAATGTGGCTTTTATGGGCCTAAGACCCTAAATCGGCCGATCGGTCTATATGGTGGCTATATCAAGATATAGTCCGATATAGCCCATCTTCGAACTTAACCTGCTTATGGACAAAAAAAGAATCTGTGCAAAGTTTCAGCTCAATATCTCTATTTTTAAAGGCTGTAGCGTGATTTCAACAGACAGACGGACAGACGGACAGACGGACGGACATGTCTAGATCGTCTTAGATTTTTACGCTGATCAAGAATATATATACTTTATAGGGTCGGAAATGGATATTTCGATGTGTTGCAAACGGAATGACAAAATGAATATACCCCCATCCTTCGGTGGTGGGTATAAAAACCATTCATCAATTTGAGATAAGAGGAGCAAGAAAGTGTATGTTTTCCTATTGTCTCTTTGAATTTTCAATTTCTCTTCAATTTTAGAGATGGTATAGTATGACAAGTAGATTTTTTTTAAACGAAGAGCTCGTAAACGTTTGCCTTTCCTGGCATTCTAATACATCTGCCAGGGCATAAACTGCACATTTTCTGTTTAGAGTAGTGCTTGACAGCTTGCAGTTGTTCTAGGATGCGTCTACTTAATTCGATGTCTCGTTGTAGTGCTCATACGCAACCTAGGTCTGGTAATGTCATTATAAGTGAGCATCTTTTCAGTTCTTGGCAATTTTAGGCATAGGAAGTGAAAACAAAAAAAGTGAAACTTTGGATTCCCACCACCTCGGGTATATATATAAACCCCCTTTCGTCACAATCCAATGAAAATTGGATAACTTATGCACCCAAATTCGGCACGGACATTGAGTGGTCTTATAACTAAAAGTCACTGTTGAATTTTGCATTTCAAATTTCAACAAAATCGGGGAATAAATAAAGCTTTTATGAGCTTCGGACCCTTCACCGGCATATCGGTCTATATGACAGCTATATCTAAATACAGTCCTATTTTTACGATATTTGGATCGGGTGGCGTGTGAACTAAAACTACTCACTGTTTCAAATGTCAGTGAAATTGGATAAAAAAAAACAGTAGGGAAAGGCAAAAGTTGGAAGGTGCCGACTTTATAATACCCTACACCTACCCTATAAATGCAAAAGGGGGGCTATATCTAATTCTGAACCAATTTTCATTGACCTCGGTGGATGTATTCAGATAGGTTGTTAAAATAACTGTATCAAATTTCGAGCAAAGCAAATATGTTGAAAATGTAATAACTACGGTTGACAAATGACAAAAAATTACCAAAATGTGACGAACATATAGATGGGAGCTATATCTAAATCTGAACCGATTTCGATCAAACTTTATGGATATTGTGGAAGTCGACGAGGAAAGCATTGTACAAAATTATGGGAAGATTGGTCAATAAATTCGCTTATTCTGAGTCTAGGAGTGAGAATCGAGCGATGTATATATGTGTGAGCTATATCTAAATCTGAAACGATTTCCATGAAATTCGCCAGTAATATCGAGAGTCGTAAGAAAATCCTTCCTACCAAATTTCAAGAGAATCGGTCAACAAATGACTATTTTATTGCATTATTACTGCAAATCGGACGAACATATATATGGGAGCTATATCCAAATCTGAACCGATTTCTATTAAATTCGCCAGTAATATCGAGAGTCATAAGAAAATCCTACGTGCCAAATTTCGAGAGAATCGGTCAACAATTGACCATTTTATTTCATTATTACTGCAAATCGGACGAACATATATATAGGAGCTATATCCAAATCTGAACAGATTTCTATAAAATGTACAAGTAATATTGAGAGTCATAAGAAAATCCTTCCTGCCAATTTTCGAGAGAATCGGTTGACAATTTACCATTTTATTGCTGTATTACTGCAAATCGGACGAACATGAATATGGGAGCTATATCTAAATCTCAACCGATTTCTATGAAATTCACCAGCAATATTGGGAGTCATAAGAACATCCTTCCTACCGAATTTCAAGAGAATTGGTCATTTAATGACTATTTAATTGCTGAATTACTGCAAATCGGACGAACATATATATGGAAGCTATATCCAAATGAGGACCGATTTCTATGAAATACCGAATTTCAAGGGAATTGGTCATTAAATGGCTATTTTATTGCATTATTTCTGCAAATCGGACGAACATATATATGGAAGCTATATCCAAATCAAGACCGATTTCTGTGAAATTCAGAAGTTGTATTGAGAGTTATAAGAAAATCCTTCCATCCAAGTTCCAAGAGAATCGGTCAACAAATGACGATTATATTGCTGTATTACTGCAAATCGGACGAACACATATATGGGAGCTATATCCAATTCTGAACCGATTTCTATGAAATTCACCAGAAGTATTGAGAGTCGTAAGAAAATCCTTTCTACCAAACTTCAAATGACCAAATGACTATTTTATTGCTGTATTACTGGATATCGGACGAACATATATATGGAAGCTATTTATATCCAAATCTGATTCAATTTCTATCAAATTCACCAGTAATATCAAGAGCCATAAGAGAATCCTTTTTGCCAAATTTCGGCAGAATCGATTAACAAATGACTATTTTATTGCATTATTACTGCAAATCTAATGAACATATATATGAAAGCTATATCCAAATCTGGACCGATTTTTTTCCAAGTTCAACAGGCTTCGTCTCTAGGCCGGAAAACTTGCCCATACTTAACTTGAAGACGATCGGATGAAAACTACGACCTGTAGTTTGTACTCAAATTAACATAGACAGACGGACAGACAGACGGACGGACATACAGAAAGACGGACATAGCGAATCGACTCGAATCATAAAGTGATTCTGAGTCGATCGGTATAATTATCAATGGGTCTATCTCTCTTCCTTTTGGGTGTTACAAACAAATGCACTAAGTTATAATACCCTGTACCACAGTAGTGGTGAAGGGGATAATAAAGCTTTTATGGGCTTCAGACCCTTTATCGGGAGATCGGTCTATGTGGCAGCTACATCTAAATATAGGTTGGACCAAACCATATTTGGGGCGGATGTCAAGAAACCTAAAACTACTCACCGTTTTAAATTTCAGCGAAATCGGATAAAAATTGTATCCAAATGTAGTCCGATCTGATCCGTATTTGGGTCCTATGTTAGGTGGCCTAAAACTACCCACCGCTTCAGACCCTTTTTAGGGAGATCGGTCTATGTGGCAGCTATATCTCAATATAGTCCGATCGGAACCATATTTGGGGCGGATATCAGAAAACCTAAAACCACTCACCGTTTAAAATTTCAGCGAAATCGGTTGAAAAATAAAGCTTTTATGGGCTTCAGATCCTTTATCGGCAGATCGGTCTATATGGCAGCTATATCTAAATATAGTCCGATCTGAAACATATTTGGGTCAGATGTTGGTAGGCTTAAAATTACCCACTATTTCAAATTTCAGCGAAATCGGATGAAAAAAAAGTTTTATGGGCTTCAGACCCTTTATCGGCAGCTTTATCTAAATATAGTCCGATCTCAACCATATTTAAGTCCTATGTTGGTAGGCTTAAAAAATTACTTACTGCTTCAAATTTCAGCAAAATCGGATGAAAAATAAAGTTTATATGGGCATTAGACCCTTTATCGGAAAATCGGTCTATATAGCAGCTATATCCAAATATTTGGCCCGTTCAAGAAGTTAACCAGCGTGCATCATAAAGACGTAACTGTGCCAAATTTCTGCTCAATATTTCAATTATTGGAGTCTGTAGAGTGATTACAATAGAATGACGGACAGACGGACAGACACACGGACATCGTTAAATCGTCTTAGAATTTAACGACGATCGAAAATTATATTTCGATGTGTTACAAACGGAATGACTAAGTGAATATGCCCCTATCCTACGGTGGTGGGTATAAGAAAAGTCTTTTCAATTTAAAGTTTAACAAGTTAAAGCGTGCTAAGTTCGGCCGGGCCGAATCTTGTATACCCTCCACCATGGATCGCATTTGTCGAGCTTATCCTTTTCTTCCTCATTTATTAGTCTGACGACTTGGTGTGGTGGTGGTTTTAAAAACGTGCTGAATTCGGGAACTAGCCGGGCTGGGAACCCACCACTTTGTATTCTACATAAATTGCTCATGAAATAGTTTACGGTCGCGGACTTGAAGAGTTCTACCGCTTTGCTGTCATCGGCTAGAACAGACGTCTCAGTCATTATGTCAGTCGTGACAGGTCACTGTGAGAACATCGAAGAAGAAGAGGCTATAGAACATCTTCTGTGTGTGTGTCCCGCACTACCAGTTAGAAGGAGTTTCACTTTAGGTTCTCATTTCTTTGAGAATCTGTCTGATTTAGCGGATGTGAACATTCGCAAGTTATTGAGGCTTTTTAAAGGGATCTGGATGGTTCAACGGTAGAAACAGGAAGGCATCTTCCTGGACGAGAACGTCTGAGTGATTCTGACGGCAGACTGCTACTTAACCTAACCTAAGAGCGCGTGGGTTTGTATAACAGAACACAACTGACAAAATTCCAGCAAATCAATATTTCGAGGTGTTACAAACGGAATGACTGACTATACCCCCACCCTATGATCATGGTATAGAAATGTGCATGTTCTTATTACCTAGACTTACAAATCGATTTTTGGAATTGTGTCTCTTGATAAGAATGAACTTTGATACAATTTCATTTCTTTGTAAGGAGCACTATAAGTTTTTATTATTGTTTGAAATGTAATATGGATTATTTACCCCATGCCAATGATCCAATGTATGTTGCTTGCAAATGTGCATTTAAAGCATTTGCGTGGTAATCACTGACATCCAAACATATCCATAGCAAAGGTGTGAAAATAAACGGATGAGTATATCAAACGAAGAAGGTGGAGTAATAAAAAAAATATCCACTCACTCTCTTTTTTTTAGCTCACACACATGCACACATAAACAGAAAGCTTTGTTTGCGCTGTACATACAACCTTGGTTATAAAGTAAACCAACGAGCACAAAAAAAAAAACAAAAAAAAAAAAAACGAATACATTTATCAATGTTATCGCATTCATTCATTTTCCTTTTGAGAACAAACATACACACCTCTAACTACAAACATCGCAACTGGGGAGTTTTATCTGCATTCGTAGATCATCACATAACCATACATTTGATGGCTGTATATGTGATTATAATTGTTTTGTGGAAACGCTGCCAACATGGTCTGGTTAGGGATGTATTGATGATTTCCTGTTTATTGTTTGTTAAACGTCTTTGTTTGCTTATATCACATTTAATGAAAACAAATTGGATCTTAATTACAATAGGCAGTACTCTAGGGTGGGGCTGTGTTCATTTTGTCACTCAAGACCATTTAGCCATGACTTTCAGTCTGTCGTTATCATGCTACTTACTTAACGACATTCTGATACTTTAACCAAACCAAGAAAAGTTTTCCAAACACTTTATCTCCAATACCTGATACCTAGCTTAGATCAGGAATGCTTCAATGTCGAAAATTTTACCTTCCATATCAGAGTATATGGCAACCAATTCTAATGACTTTTTAAACTGTTGTCTGAATAAATGAAAACAAGCAATTTATTCTAACAACATGAACTAGCCAACGCAATCGTTGTGTGAGCCTATGTATATTACACTTGAGTCATGCAACATTGATATTCTCCAATTCAAACCATGTTCGAAGTATATTTCTCTCAAATATTCCAAATTTTTATAAAAATCGATCATTCCGACTTTGCCACTTACTTTTTATACACTCCACCATAGTAGGGATGTAAGCTAGGCATTGCAAATGCAAATTCGCCCATCAAACTTCCATTAAGGAACGGAGGCAATCCCATACATCAATGAGTGCTGTCCGAGTTTTAAGCTCAATGGTAAAGGACCTCCTTTTTTTGCCTAGCACTAACGGCGTGCATTAGTGCGACACCTCTTTAGGGAGAAGTTTTTATATGGTTCTAGCTGACCCGGGCCCCTCCGATGCGCTTCTTTTACTTTATATGGAACAAAATTTTTCCTTGGAATATAGGTTTTGGGCCCATATAAGGTGCAATTATTGAACGATGTCGCCGAAATTTGGGACAGTGAGTTGTGCAAGGCCCTTCGACAGTCTTCTAAAAATTGGACCGATCTCTCGATTTAAGGTTTTGGCCCATGAAAGGCACATTTATTGTCCGATGTCGCCGAAATTTGGGACAGTGAGTTGTGCTAGATCCTTCGATATCTTTCTCCAAATTGGCCTAGATCGGTCCAGATATGGATATAGCTCCCATATAGACCGATCTCTCGATTTAAAGTCATGGGCCCATAAAAGGCGCATTTATTTTCAGATTTTCCTTAAATTTGGAATAGTGAGTTGTGTTAGGCCCCTCCACATCTTCCAGGAATATGGTTCAGATCGGTACAGATTTGGATATAGTTGCCATATAGACCGATCTCTCGATTTAAGGTTTTGGGCCCATAAAAGGCGCATTTATTGTGCGATTGTGACAAAATTTGGGACAGTGAGTTGGGTTAGGCCACTCGACATCCGTTTTGAATTTGGCCGAGAGCGGTCAAGATTTGGATGTAGCTGCCATATAGACCGATTTCTCGATTTAAGGTTTTGGGCCCATAATAGGCGTATGTATTGTCCGATTTTGCTGAAATTTGGGGCAGTGAGTTGTGAAAGGCCTCTCGAGATCTTCCTGGAATATGGCTTAGATCGGTTCAGATTTGGATATAGCTGCCATATAGAGCGATTTCTCGATTTTAGGTTTTGGGCCCATAAAAGGCGCATTTATTGTCCGATTTCGCCAAAACTTAGGACATTGAGTTATTCAAATTTTTTTTCTATTTGGCTCAGATCGGTCCAGATGGGGATATAGCTGCCATATAGAACGATCTTTCGATTTAAGGTTTTGGGTCCATAAAAGACGCATTTATTGTCAGATTTTGCTGAGAGTGAGTTATGATGGGCCCTTCGACCTTCTTCTTACAATTGGCCCAGATCGGTTCAGATTTGGATATAGCTGCCGATCTATCGATTTAAGATTTTGGGCCCAAAAAATTACACATTTATAATCCTATTTCGCTCAAATTTGACATAGTGACTTATGTAAGGCTTTTCGACATCCGTGTCGTATATGGTTCAGATCGGCCTATATTTTTATATGGCTATCATTAAGACCAATATTCTGTTCTACAAAATTGAACAGTGACTTCTACTTATTAGACCTCTCAATATCCGTGTCGATAAAACTACTATGGGGGCATAAATTATGCATTTTTCACCGTATTATGACAAAAGGTGGTTTGCATATACACCCGATGAGGTGGGTATCCATAGATCGGCCAGGCCGAACTTGACGCTTTTTTAGTTGTTTTTGTTAATTTGTATTTATAAAATTGCAGCACTTGTGTGATTAAAACAATTTTTAACACCAAGGAAATTGGGAAAATGTCCAAAGAAAAAGTTTCAATTACCATTTGATCGATATGTATTTTTATACCCTCCACCATAGGATGGGGGTATACTAATTTCGTCATTCTGTTTGTAATTCATCGAAATATTCGTCTAAGTCCCCATAAAGTATATATTTTCTTAATCGTCATGACATTTTAAGTCGATCTAGCCATGTCCGTCCGTCCGTGCGTCCGTCCGTCCGTCTGTTGAAAGCACGCTAACTTTGGAAGGAGTAAAGCTAGCCGCTTAACATTTTGCCCAAAGACTTTTTATAAGTGTAGGTCGGTTGGGATTGTAAATGGGCCAAATCGGTCCATGTTAGGATACAGCTGCCAAATTAACCGATCTGGGGTCTTGATTTCTTGAACCTCTATAGGGAGCAATTCCTATTCGATTTGGCTGAAATTTGGCATGAGGTGTTTTGTTATGATTTTCAACAACTGTGCTAAGAATAGTTCAAATAGGTCCATAACCCGATATAGCTGCCATATAAACCGATCTGGAGTCTTGACTTCTTGAGCCTCTACAGGGAGCAATTCCTACCCAATTCGGCTGAAATATTGCACGACGTGTTTTGTTATGACTTCAAACAACTGGTTCAAATCGGTGAATAACCCGATATAGCTGTCATATAAACCGTTCTGGGGACTTGACATCTTGTGCCACTAGAGGGTGCAATTATTATCCGATTTAGCTGAAATTTTGCATGAGGTGTTTTGCTATAACTTTCAATAACTGTGCTTAGAATAGTTTAAATCGGCCCATAACCTGATATAGCTGCCATATAAACCAATATGGGATCTTGACTTCTTGAGCTTCTAAAGAGCGCAAGTATTATCCGATTTGGCTGAAATTTTGAACAATAGCTTCTCTCATGACCTTTAACATATGTGTCTCCTATAATCTGATCTTCCTATTTTACTTTCTCAGCCTCTAAAGTGCGGAATTCTTACTAGATTTGGCTGAAATTTTACACAATGACTTCTACAATGTCTCCAATATTCAGTTCAATTATGGTCCAAAATGATCCATAACTTGATATTGTTCCAATAACATAGCGATTCTTTCCTCTTTATACTTTGTTTGCCTAAAGAGAGATACCGCGGCAAGAGCTCGACAACTGCGATCCATGGTGGAGGGTATATAAGATTCGGCCCGGCCGAACTTGGCACACTTTTACTTGTTTTGCCTAGTTCTAACGGCGTGCCTTAGTGCGACACCTCTTTAGGGAGAAGTTTTTTTATGGTACTAGCTGACCCGGGCCCGTTACGCTGCGCCTTCTTTTACTTTATATGGAGCAAACGTTTCCTTGGAATATTTATTTTCGACAATTTAAGATCTTTTAGTGAAATACCATGCTAACTTGACAAACAGTTAAGCAATATAAGTGCCTTATCTGAATCCCATGTGATATTTATTGGTCTACGAATACTTAAAATTTGTATTCTACTCCCTAATACCTTTTTTTGAGCCCCATATTGCGATGGTCACTAAATAATTTCTGTTTGTGGGTTATTTTGGGAAAGGGGTAGACCACCAGAAAATTGGTCCCGAAGGTGGGTATCAATCTTTTCTCTGCCCCAATACCTTTCATTTAAGCCCCACATTGACATGGTCAGTAAACATGGCCGATTTAGGGGTGTCTTGGGGGTGGGGTGGTCCCCCAATCACTAAGCCCGGAAAATATATCAGCAGCGTGCTCTATTTTCATATATTTGAACCCCATATTGCCATTGGCGTCGAAATTGGAAATCAAATTCGTTTTTATACCCTCCACCATAAGATGGGGGTATATTCATTTTGTCATTCCGTTTGCAGACATCGAAATATCCATTTCCGACCCTATAAAGTATATATATTCTTGATCAGCGTAAAAATCGAAGACGATCTAGCCATGTCCGTCCGTCTGTCTGTTGAAATCACGCTACAGTCTTTAAAAATAGAGATATTGAGCTTAAATTTTGCAAAGAATCTTTTTTTGTCCATAAGCAGGTTAAGTGAAGATGGGCTATATCGGACTATATCTTGATATAGCCCCCATATAGACTGATCCGCCGATTTAGGGTCTTAGGCCCATAAAAGCCACATTTATTATCCGATTTTGCTGAAATTTGGGACAGTGAGTTCTGTTAGGCCCTTCGACATTCAATTTGCCTCAGATCGGTCTAGATTTGGATATAGCTGCCATATAGACCGATCCTCCGATTTAGGGTCTAAGGCCCATAAAAGCCACATTTATTATCCGATTTTGCTGAAATTTGGGACAGGGATTTGTGTTAGGCCCTTCAACTTCTTTCGTTAATTTGGACCAGATCGGTACAGATTTGGATATAGCTGCCATATAGATCGATCCTCCGATTTAGGGTCTTAGGCCCACAAAAGCCACATATACTATCCGATTTTGCTGAAATTTGGGACAGGGAGTTGTCTTAGGCCCTTCGACATCTGTTTTCAATTTGGCCCAGATCGGTTCAGATTTGGATATAGCTGCCATATAGACCGATTTCCTGATTTAAGGTTTTTGGCCCATAAAATGCTCATTTATTGTCCGATGTCGCTGAAATTCGGGACAGTGAGTTTAATTAAGCCCCTAAACTTACTTTTGCAATATAGCATAGATCGGTCCAGATTTGGATATAGCTGCCATATAGATCGATATATAGGTTTTAGGTTTTGGGGCCATAAAAGACGCATTTATTGTCTGATGTCGCTGAAATTTGAGACAGTGAGTTTAGTTAGGCCCTTCGACGTCCTTCTTCAATTTTGCCCAGATCGGTCTAGATTTGAATATAGCTGCCATATAGACCGATCTCTCGATGTAAGGTTTTGGGCCCATAAAAGAGGCATTTATTGTCCGATTTCGCTCAAATTTGGGACAGTGCTTTTAGTTAGGCTCTTCGACATTTTTATGCAACTTGGCCCAAATCGGTCCAGATTTGGATATAGCTCCCATGTAAACCGATATCTCGATTTAAAGTCTTGGCCCCATAAAATTCGCATTTATAATCCGATATCACTGAAATTTGACAAAGTCTTATGTTAGGCTTTTCGACATACGTGTCATATATGGTTCAGATCGGTTTATTTTTAGATATATCTACTGTACTTATTAGTATTTGGTCCAAATCGGAACATATTTTAATATAACTGATATGGGACATAAGTTATGAATTTTTCACCGAATTTTGATGAAAAGCGGTTTACATATTACCCGAGGTGGATACCCACCACCTCGGGTATATATGGCCCGGCCGAACTTAATGCCTTTTTACTTGTTTTAATCTCAAATACCATATACTTAAACCCCTTATTAAAAAAGCCAGCAACTATGTCCTGTTTGGGGAATGGGCCCTAAAAGCTATGAATATTGAGCTCCTCAGTCTTGAAGACCCAAATTTTCTTGGTGAGTTTGGGGCTTGTTATGGTGGTCGGACGTCTCCTAGAGATTTGGTCCCGAATGTTGATGTCAGATTCATGGTTTACTTCCAAATACCCTTCATTTGAGCTCCATCTTTCAATAGTCGGCAAACATGACCGGTTTGGGGGGTGACTTGACTTTGAAAATATATATTAGATTCGTGTTCTACTCTAAAATATCTCGTATTTGAGTCTAATATATCAATGGTCAGCAAATACTTTCTATTTGGGTGGTGTTTTGGGGGTGGGGTGGCCCCATAGACACTTTTCCCGAACATTGATATCAGATTCGCGCTTTACTTCGAAAGACCTTTTATTTGAGCCCCATATTGCTTTGGTCGTAAATTTGCCTTCTTTGGGGGATATTCCCGGGGATGGGCGGGCGCTCAAACACTAAACTCTACTACCTTTTCTTTAAGCCTCATATTGCCATGATCAGTAAATAAGTCCTGTTTTGGGGGGTGTTTCAGGGAAGGGGTGGACCCCCAGAAACTTTGTCCCAAATTTGGATATCACATTCGTATTTAATTCGCAAATACATTTCATTTGAGTGCCATTTTGCCATGGTCGGTAAATATGTCCGATTTAGGGGTGTTTTGGGGTGGTCCCCCAAACACTTCGTCCGACAATAAGATATCAGATATGTTTTCTAATCTTATATATCTTTCATTTCAGTCTCATATTGTTGTGGTTGGTGTATATATATATTTGGTAGATTTTAGGGTGGGGCGCCCACCCTACGTACCCCATACCAAATTTTTGTTTGCAGGTTACTATAAGAGAGCACACGAGATCTGGCGTCTCTGAAAATTTAGGTAAGGGGGAGGGTCCACCCCCCACTTCAGATATCAAAAAATGTAGTACCCACCACGGGATCATTATGCACCATCAGTGAAAATTTCAAGAAAATTGGTTCAGCCGTTTCTGAGTCTATAAGGAACACACGAACATACAAACAAACAAACCTACAAACAAACACAAATTGATTTTTATATATAAGAAGAAAATAGTAACTCATAAATGCCGCCAGCATTAAGAGGGGAGAGGTTAGGTTTAAGTGGCAGTCTGGCAACGACTCACACAGACGTTTTCATTCATTGTTAAACCACAGGAACAAAAAAAAAAATACGCCTTCTAGTTGCTACCGTTAAATCATCCAAATCGCTTTAAAAGCCCAATAACTTG
Organism: Stomoxys calcitrans; assembly: GCF_963082655.1. Taxonomy (NCBI): domain Eukaryota; kingdom Metazoa; phylum Arthropoda; class Insecta; order Diptera; family Muscidae; genus Stomoxys; species Stomoxys calcitrans. The sequence continues at coordinate 190,092,965 of NC_081553.1, forward strand.
CAAATCTTTACATCCGCCAAATCAGATAGGCTCTCAAAGAAACGAGAACCTAAAGTGGAACTCCTTCTGACTGCTAGCGCGGGACACACACACACAGAAGGTGTTCTATAGTCTCTTTTTCTTCGATGTCCTCACAGCTTCAGCAGCAGTCGTCGCTGGCAACCTTTAGTCTGTCGGCATGTTTTCCGATTAGACAGTGAGCTGTCATGACGGACACAATGACTGAGACGTCTATTCTAGCCAATGACAGCAAAGCGGTCGACCTCTTCAAGTCTATATAGGGCTACATAATTTTGGAATGCTCACAGCGCCCTCTTTGTGGCCTGTCATTCGTTATGCTTCGAGCCTGGCCTATGGTCGAATGATGGTACGAAAGACACAGATTACTGTCATCCGCAAATGAGTAGATCGGATTCGATGTCTGACCCAACAGATCGTTGATGAAAATTAGAAAAAGAGAAGGAGAAAGAACAGAGCCCTGGGGTACACCTGCGATCAATTTGTGCTCATTGGATTGGAGAACCCATCTATAACGACTCGAATAGTGCGATCTCTGAGAAAGCTCGAAATAATTCGAACGAAGCGAACGAACCGACAACAAATGCGACAAACTTTGACAGTAATGCACCGTGCCAGACCCAATAAAATGCCTTGGAGATATTCAGAGCCACAACCTTACTTAATTCCTTTTTACTTGTTTATTTTCAAAACGCTACAAAAACACGACTGAATACAAAAGCTAAACATCAAAAATGCAAGCAAACGCGAAAAACGCTTTGACTTTTTTCTGGCTTCCAATCGGCTTTGCACTGCGCTCTGCTCCTCGTTCACTATGTTATGTACAAGTTTACTGACTTGTATGTAACCAGTTTTCTTGCAAGCACAATCTTTGTCGCATAGGTAAACTCAGCGCGCATTCTGTTCGCTTCTTAATCATGCATCTTGCTACTTTCATTGGTACTAGCGTGCGTATACTTAATTCAATGTCCCTTTGTAATACTCATACGCAACCCAGGTCCCTTAGTCTCACAAGGTAAGCGACAATACTTGTAGTTCGCCGCTGTTTAAGACAAAACAAAGTGAAATCAAACCTACAAAACTTATTATTAAAGTTAAAAAAAAAAACAAGATATGGTCCGGTTTGGACCACAATTAAATTATATGTTGGAGACCTGTGTAAAATGTCAGCCAATTCGAAGTAAAATAGAGAGATCGATTTATATGGGAGCTGTATCGGGCTATAGACCGATTCAGACCATAATAAACAAATATGTTGATGGTCATGAGAGAATCCGTCGTACAAAATTTCAGACAAATCGGATAATAATTGCGCACTCTAGAGGTTCAAGAAGTCAAGACCCCAGATCGGTTTATATGGCAGCTATATCAGGTTATGAACCGATTTAAACCATACTTGGCACAGTTGTTGGATATTATAACAAAACACGTCGTGCAAAATTTCATTCCAATCGGATAAGAATTGCGCACTCTAGAGGCTCAAGAAGTCAAGACCCAAGATCGGTTTATATGGCAGCTATATCAGGTCATCATCCGATTTGAACTATACTTAGCACAGTTGTTGGATATCATAACAAAACACGTCGTGCAAAATTTCATTCCAATCGGATAAGAATTGCGCACTCTAGAGGCTCAAGAAGTCAAGACCCCAGATCGGTTTATATGGCAGCTATATCAGGTTATGAACCGATTTGAACCATACTTGGCACAGTTGTTGCATATCATAACAAAACACGTCGTGCAAAATTTCATTCCAATCGGATAAGAATTGCGTACTCTAGAGGCTCAAGAAGTCAAGACCCCAGATCGGTTTATATGGCAGCTATATCAGGTTATGAACCGATTTAAACCATCCTTGGCACAGTTGTTGGATATCATAACAAAACACTTCGTGCAAAATTGCATCCCAATCGGATAAGAATTACGCACTCTAGAGGCTCAAGAACTCAAGACCCAAGATTAGTTTATATGGCAGCTATATCAGGTTACGGACCGATTTCAACCATATTTGGCACATTTGTTGGATATCATAAGAAAACACGTCGTGCAAAATTTCATTCCAATCGGTTAAGAATTGCGCACTCTAGAGGCTCAAGAAGTCAAGACCCAAGATCGGTTTATATGGCAGCTATATCAAAACATGGACCGATATGACCCATTTACAATACCAACCGACCTACACTAATAAGAAGTATTTGTGCAAAATTTCAAGAGGCTTGCTTTACTCCTTCAGAAGTTAGCGTGCTTTCGACAGACAGACGGACGGACGGACGGACGGACATACTTTATGGGGTCTCAGTCGAATATTTCGACTAGTTACAAACAGAATGACGAAATTAGTATACCCCCCATCCCATGGTGGAGGGTATAAAAAAAGATTTCGAAGTAACTTTTTAAAAATTCCATTATAGCTTAAAGTTAAATTCATACACTTTTCTCTTCTTCCTAGTCCATGAGAACAAACGGCATTGTGATGTTTGTCCTTGTTGTCACATACACGCACATAACAAATTGCCAACAATCTATCAATCAATGGGTCCTAGGGATACAAACGACTTGGCTGTAGATGTATAGCGGCAGATAAATATGTATGTTAGCAGATATGAGCACAAGCTAGATAGATTGCCCGAATTCACTACATTTGGAATTTTTAGATTTCATTGAGGTTCACAACAACGTGAATAGAAGAAAAGAAAATATTTTGTTGTCACATTTTTTCTTTGATTTTTTTATTTTTCTTTTTATCGTGTTGTTCCTTTTCTTTTTTTTTTTTTTTGCTTGTGTTTTAGCTCTTGAGCTTTCCGAATTGAGTGTCTTCTTTTTATTGCACTACACCTTGTTGCTTTTATTTGTATTTTTCAGTGTCATACACTTTTGGGTGGTTCATCAAATGGATGCTGCTCCATTGGTGGTTTGGCAGGAAGGAATAGGTGAAAGTTGGATACTTTCACAAATATTTCTTTTTTTTTTTTTTGGGTGAGTTGTTTTGATTTTTTTTTTTTTTTTTAGGAAAAATTAATGTATTTTGCGTGACATATTATACCTACGACACTTGGCGCATATTTATGCAAATCTCTGTTAAATTAAATGCTGTTGTTGTTATTGTTTTTGTTGGAGACTTTGTCATTGCGAGAGATGACGAGAAGGTCTGCAGCACAGTAGTGCTCAAGAGGAGAGCAGATAGAAGGAGAAGTCTTCAAACACTAACATGGCAAAATGTTGCTGTATATTTCATTACCCAGTTGCCACACTACAAGTCGCACATAAAACTATTGAACGAAATGATTTCGTAAGCCCCAGCAGGTAATTGTTATCGTTTGGCTTGATTAAGTTGATTAAGTCTTCATTTGAACACAAATGTTTTGAAAATAATTGCTAAATTTTCGCACATTCCTATCGCTTTGGCCCACAACAGATGTTGACATTGTAGCATGCCACCACAAAAATTCTCCGAAAAACTTCTAATGTGTTTTATATGCTGAGGCAAACCCTCAAACAAGTACTGGCATTTTTACCATAATTCTCCTTTGGATTTTTTTTTCATTCATTTTTTCTCTTGGCATTGTTTGCTTATCTAGATTCATACCTGGCAGTAACGTCAACGCATTAAATAACAATTTAAAATGTCATTAAAAAGTCTTAAAGAAGTTTTCAGCACTGACAATGCTGTTCCAAAGCATAACTGACAGCGAATGAATGCTCTGACCCGCAAGTCACCACAGACAAGTTATACCCAACATGCACACACACACACACCCACACACATACGAAACATAATGGAAAAGGAAACGGAAACTTAAAAGAGGCAAACAGGTTGAAGAATTAGTCGACCCCATACAATGCGCACATACATATACACCTCTAAGGCCACTCACCGCGTGCAGGAAAAAGTTGGGAGCATCACAAAAAAAAGTCCCAAAGTGTTTTTGGAATAAATACAAGGAGTCATAACTGCGGTGTAAGTTTCAGATGAATTTCTCTTATAACACTCACACAATGATGTACAAGTATGCATGTGGCCATCAGCTTCCTTTCTTTTAAAATGAGCATGGGAAAGCCATGTGCCACCTCATTTGCAGCCACATCTCTTTTGTTTTGTTCCAATTATAAAAATTGTTTTTCTTATTGAAATTTAAGGACGAAAAGGTCTGATTGTTGCGTTAGGCCCATAAGTATTTGAGTGCCTTTTTTGGCAAATCATTTATTGGTCATTATTGAAATGTGGTGGAAAAAAACAATTAAAAAGAGGATTACATTTTTGCAAGAGTAAATAATTGAGTAAAAAGTAAAGAAGGCAAAATTCAGGTGGAGCCAACAATACAATGCCCTACACCAACGCCTCTACCTACTACTATGAAGCAAATGTGAGCAGTCAAATTTTATAACGATCCCAACATGATATGGTCTCTATAGCCATAAAAGTGCATAGTAGATGAAATATAAAGGGTGAATTTTTAAGAGCTATAGGAAAGTTTTCAAAAAAAAAAGCCAAGTGAGGAAAGGCAAAATTCGGGCGGAGCCGACTTTTGCGACTATATAATACCCTATTAAAATATCGCATAGAACCTTACGATGGTACGAAAATTGTGGCTTCTACAGCCTTAAAAGTCGAAACGCATAAAAGATCTATATGGGAGTTTTATCTAAATCGATTTTGATGAATTTTTGCACACGTATTGCCTGGTCAATCAAACTATCTCATGAAAAATTTTGTAGAGATCGGACCAAAATTGTGGCTTCTAAAGCCTTAAAAGGTCATATAGGATGAAAAATATATATGGGAGCTATATCTAAATTTGAACCGAGTTTTAATGGAACTTTGCACACATATGAAGACGTTGAATAAAACGGCCCATGCCAAATTTTGTAAAGATCGGACCAAAATTGTGGCTTCTAGAGCCTTAAAAGGCCATATCGGATGAATAATATATATGGGAGCTATATCTAAATTTGGACCGATTTTTATGGAACTTTGCACACATATGAGGAATAAAACGCTCCATGCCAAATTTTGTAAAGATCGGACCAAAATTGTGCCTGCTGCTGCCTTAAAAGGCCATATCGGATAAAAGATATATATGGGAGCTATATATAAATCTTATCCGATTATGATGAAATTTTGCACACATATTGGGACGTCACAAATAACACTTCGTGTCAAATTTTACAAAGATCGGACCAAAGTTATGCCTTCTACAGGCTTAATAGTTCAAATCGGACGAAAGTTATATATGGGAGCTATAACTAAATCTAAACCGATTAAGATCACATTTTGCACACATATTGGGACGTCACAAAAAACACTTCGTGCCAAGTTTGGTAGAGATCGCACCAAAATTGTGGCTCCTATAGCTTTAAAAGGGCATATCGGATCAAAGATATATATGGGAGCTATATCTAAATCTGGACCGATTTCAATAAAATTTTGCAAACAATTTGAGTCGTTAAAAAAACTCTTCATGTCAAATTTTTTAAGGATCGGACTAAAATTGTGGCTTCTGCAGCTTTAAAAGGGCACATCGGATGAAATATATATATGGGAGCTATATCAAAATCAGGACCGATCAAAATCAATAGCGTTTGTCCTTGAACGAAAAAAGAGACTTGTGCAAAATTTTGTTAAAATCGGACAACAAATGCGACCTGTACCTTGATTACAAGAATACATGGACAGACAGACAGACAGACGGACATAGCTAAATCGGATTAGGAAGTGATTCTTATCCATATACTTATCGATTTGACTATCTCTTCGCCTTCTTAGCGTTGCAAACAAATGCACAAATCTATAATGCCCTGTACCACAGTGGTGGTGTAGGATACAAAAACACATCAAATTCAAACAAGTAAAAAAGGCGTTAAGTTCGGCCGGGCAGAACTTTGGATACCCACCACCTCGGGTATATATGTAAACCACCTTTCGTCAAAATCCGGCGAAATATGCATACCTTTTGCCCCATGGCAGCTAAATCGAAATATGTTCCGATTTGGACCAAATATTAATAGGTACAAGTCATTGTTTAATTGTGTATAACAAAATATTGGGCTTTTTAGTACCTATATCTAAAAATAAACCGATCTGGACCATAAACGACACGGATGGCGAAAAGCCTGACACTAGTCACTGTATCAAATTTCAGTGAAATCGGATTATAAATGTGCTTAATACGGGGCTAAAACTTTAAATCGACATATCGGTCTATATGGCAGCTATATCCAAATCTAGACCTATTTGGTCCACGTTGCAGGAAAATTTCGAAATCTGGATCGATCTCGGCCAAAATGCAGAAGTATGTCGAAGGGCTTAACACAAGTCATTGTCCCAAATTTTGGCCAAATCGGACAATAAATGCGCCTTTTATCGGCGGATCGGTCTATATGGCAGCTATATCCAAATCTGGACCGATCGGGGTAAAATTGAAGAAAGTTGTTGAGGGGCCAAGCACAACTCACTGTCCCAAATTTGAACAAAATTAGATGATAAATGTGGCTTTTATGGGCCTAAGACCCTTAATCGGCATATCGGTCTATATGGGGACTATATGAAGATATAGTCCGATATAGCCCATCTTCGAACTTAACCTGCTTATGGACAAAAAAGGAATCTGTGCAAAGTTTCAGCTCAATATCTCTATTTTTAAAGACTGCAGCGTGATTTCAACAGACAGACGGACATGGCTAGATTGTCATAGATTGTTACGCTGATCATGAATATGTATACTTTATAGGGTCGGAATTGGATATTACGATGTGTTGCAAACGGAATGACTAAATGAATATACCACCATCCTTCGGTGGTGGGTATAAAAAATTCCTGAAATCTTTGTTTAAATCGATAGTACGGTCCATATAATTTAATGTTTAAAGACGATTTCATGCAAATGTTGACCTAGACTGTGCCTCAAATGGTCCATCCGCTTAGTCCAATTTTCGCATACTCTTTCTCACATTTCTTCCGCTATCTCACGAACAAATGCTTCAATGTTGTCTACCAAGCGGACTTGTCTGTATAGATATGGGCTTTAACATAGCCCAGAAAAAGTGTCTAAAGGCGTTAAATCGGTCCATCTAGGCGGCCAATTGACCGGTACCAAACGTGAAATAAAATGTTCACCGAACTCGCCTCTCAATAAGTCCATTGTTACGCTTGCTGTGTGGCATGTGGCACCGTCTTGTTGAAAACACATGTCATGCAAGTCAAACTTTTGCATTTTGTGTAAAAAAAAGAGTTAGATATCATCTCGCGATAGCGCTCACCATTCACAGTTAAGTTACCATTCGCATCAATTTTGAAGAAGTACAGTTCAATGATGCCACCAGCCCATAAACCGCACCAAACTCCGTCTTTTTCTGGATGCATGGGTAGCTCTTGCAGTGCTTCTGGCTGAGCTTCACTCCAAATCGACAATTATCCTTATTTACGTACCCATTGCGCCAAAAGTGAGCTTCGTCGTAAAATGGAAGAAGCGCGCGATGAACTTTCTGAACAGAGCACGCATTTTGATAATAAAATTTAATAATTTGCAAGCGTCTTTCGTTTGTTAGACGATTTATGGTTAAATTATAGACCAAACTGAAGATGTTTGACAGTGAAACAAAAGACGAAACGTGCGTGAGCTGTTTAAACCAGTGTTGGCAATAAGCTAATAGCTAAAAAGTCACCCTTTATATATGGAAGCTAAGTCTAAACCTGGATCGCTTTTGGTGAAATATTTTGCACATGTTGAGACGTCAAATCAAACACTTCAATGTTGTCTTTCAAAATTTGGAAAGATCTGAGCAAAATTGTAGCTCAACAGCCATAATAGGTCATATCGGATGAAAGATATATTTAAGAGCTACATCTTAAACTGAACCGACTTTCTTAGTGGTCACTGGTTCAAGTTCGCACAGAAAGCAAGTTAACCCTTCGATACACGAACATTTCGATTGACATGTCAAAGCTATGAGGTTCCAGAAGAAGTCTCCCATGGTTAAATTATAGACAAAACTGAAGATGTTTGACAGTGAAACAAAACACGAAACGTGCGTAGGCTGTTTAAACCACTGTTGGCAATAATCGATTTTGGTGAAATATTGTGCACATGTTGAGACGTCAAATCAAACACTTCAATGTTGTCTTTCAAAATTTGGAAAGATCTGAGTAAAATTGTAGCTCAACAGCCATAATAGGGCATATCAGATGAAATATATGTATGAGAGCTATATTGTACCGACTTTCTTAGTGTTCACTGGTCCAAGTTCGCACAGAAAGCAAGTTAACCCTTCGATACACGAACATTTCGATTGATATGTCTTAACTATGAGGTTCCAGAAGACCGCAGTAGTAATAACGCCAAAACTTTCCATCTGTCGATATGAGCGGTACAAGATATTCTAGACATTTATAGAGGAGAACATAACTTTTCCGTTAATGTAGGTAAGTGGCTCGCTCTACTAAAAGAGGATGCAACACAGGGTGACACATTTGACCACCATTCAACTCTCCAACATTCATAAGGCTATAACTTTGGAACCAATCAAACGATTTACTATGCTTTGCAAGAGGGAAGATCTTCAGATGATATACAGAAAATTTCCTTACTTCGACCTCGCTATAGAGTATCCTTTTCGAACTACAGACCAAAAATTAAATTTTCATAATTTTGCTACTCCTTTATTTTAACCTCTATACCGGAAATTGTTTTAAGATGTTTATCAAGCAATCAAACAGGAACTAAACTCATCTGGGCCGAACTTTGGATACTCAACACCATAAATATACCAGTTATCCAGTTTTCGTCGAAATTGTTTGAAAATGAGAATTTTACTCAAGAAATTGATTCCCCAGATCGGTCTACACAGCAGATATATCCAAATATGGTCATACCTGACATATAATGCGCACGCTTATCGATGAGTCTATTACATGTATCTGTTACAAATCTCATTGGAATTGTGTTATAAATGCGTCCTTTAAAGGATCATGAGCATAAATAGGTACATCGGTCTATGCGGCAGCTATATCCAATTATGGTCCTATCTGGACCATATTTAGCAAAGATGTCAAGAGGTCCTATAAAAAAATCAATGTGGCAAGTATAAGTGTAGGGTATTATAAAGTCGGCACCGCCCGACTTTTGCCTTTCCTTACTGGTGTTTCCTAGTTTTTTTCCGATTTTCCCCCACTGCGCGCCTTGAGCATTAAAAACGCGTATTTTTTATCCGATGTGGCAGATTTAAAATACGTTTTTTTTGTGCTCAAGACGCACAGTGGGAGAAAATTTGGAAAAAACTAGTGAGCACCAATAAGGAAATGCCAGAGTCGGGCGGTGCCGTCTTTATAATACCCTACCCTTACACTTGCCACATTGATATTTATGGGAACTCTTGACATCTTGCTTGCTAAATATGGTCAACACATGGCTAAATCTGAGTCGATCGGTATGCTTATCAATGGGTCTATCTCTCTTCCTTCTGGTTGTTACAAACAAATGCACTAAGTTATAATACCCTGCACCACAGTAGGGGTGTAGGGTATATATATGCCGTATTTGAAATTTAGTATGGTTGGAGCTGAAGTGTTAGCTGGATTGAGTGCAAAATTTCAAGCCCTATGCAGTCCAGCCGCATCTTGGCAGGCCCCTAACATTGATAACCTCGACATTTCGAAAAATTGCTCGGGCTGGCAAATCTTCATTTGTGGTTCAATTTTTAAAATTTTTTTCTGGGTAGTGCTCAAAAATCCCTTCGAAAATATCCGCTTGAAGTGTACAATATCTTCACTGATTTCGGGGATATACGAGTTTTAATTACAACAAGTAAGGGAGTGCTAAGTTCGGCCGGGCCGAATCTTATATACCCTCCACAATTGATCCCATTTGTCGAGTTCAATGCGCGGTATCTCTTTTTAGGCAAACAAGAAATATTGTTAAAGTCAGGAGAGTAGCCGTTGTACAAAATTTCTGCCAAATTGGATGAGAATTGCGCGCTCTATTGGCTCAAGAAGTCAAGATCGCAGATCGGCTTATATCGGAGTTATATAAGGTTATAAACCGATTTGGACCGTACTGGAAGTCGTAGCAAAACACCTCTTGCAAAATTCCAGCCAAATTGGATGAGAATTGCGCGCTCTATTGGCTCAAGAAGTCGAGATCCAAGATAGGTTTATATGACAGCTATACCAGACTATGGACCGATTTGAATAGTGCTTAACACAGTTGTTGGAAGTGATACCAAAACACCACTTGCAAAATTTCAGTCAAATCGGATGAGAACTGCGCCCTCTAGAGGCTCAAAAAGTCAAGACCCAAGAGCGGTTTATATGGCAGCTATATCGAAACATGGACCGATTTGGCCCATTTGCAATACCAACCGACCTACACTATAAAAAAGTATTTTTGCAAAATTTGAAGCGATTAGCTTTACTCCTTCGAATGTGCTTTCGACAGACAGGCGGACCGACACACGGACGGACATGGCTAGATCAACTTAAAATGACATGACGATCAAGAATATGAAGAAGACAATCATATTTCGAGGTGTTACAAACAGAATGACGAAATTAGTATACGCCTATCCTATGGTGGAAGGTATAAAAATTGCCTAAGTACTCCTTTCGGTCAAAGATGGTTTCATGTACCCGAAATCACTTTAGAGGTCGAACGCGTAACACCTGCGCCAAATATGGTCTAAAACGGTTTGTAACCTGATATGGCTCGGATAAAAACCGATCTCCCGATTTGACTTCTTGAATCCTTACAAGCCGCAATTTTTGTCCGGTTCAGCTGAAATTTTGAATGAAGAGTTCCGCTATATCTTCCAGCAACTGTGCCAAGTACGGCCCAAATCGGTTTATAACCTGATATAGCTCCCATATAAACCGATCTACGGATTTGACTTCTTGAGCCCCTGGAAGCGGCAATTTTTGTCCGATTTGGTTGAAATTTTGCATGCGACTTCTAACAACTGTGCCAAATACGGTCTATACAGTCTATAACTTTATATAGCTCCCATGTGAACCAATCTCTCGATTATCCTTGTTCGGTTCCTAGAAGCTTTAGTTGTTGCTGAATTGACAGAAGTTTGGTATGCAGAATAATAAAATAAATTTATTTTGTATAAATTTTTAGCAGAATCCATGGTGGTGGGACACCAAGATTCCGCCCGTCCGAACTTTACACGTTTTTACTTGTTACTTGTTTTATCTCTAGCGTATCACAGCAAACCTAACTGGCCCAATTAAATGGCAGGCTACCTGAGAAACTCAAGATTTTCAAACCTCAATGGCTTAGGGTATATTTTGGCAAAATGTCTTTACTTCGTATATAAAATCAATTAAAATATCCCTTTTATAGTAACAAGTCATTGAACTTTCCTTTCACATCATATGGCCCCCTTGCTAAAATAAAGATTAGAAAACGTCGTGGCTTAAATGGTATTTTGCCCTGCCAAAAGACCTTTTATTGGTAGTCGCCCATTTTTCCCCATGTTGTAGCATTGCAATTTTTATGCGAAACATGATTGCCATTTATTTATTCTTTCATACATGGTATTTCATTTTGGCTTTTCTTTGGCATATTTTGTTATTAGTTTTTCTGAAATCACGTTTCATTTTCCATTTAATAATTTTTTTCTGTAGAACAAGGGAAAGCAAAATGGAACATAACTGCAATGTATATTTTTACACACACAAACACACACACACTCTAGCTCATATACAAACACTTAATCTATCACACGCACACATGAACAAATGCAGGCTTTCGTTGGATATGTTTAGACAATACAACCTATTTCGATTTTTGGTGCTGTCATCGACATTTTGCCTGATGCCTTGGATTTGTTCTCCCTTCAGTGTGTGTGTGTGTATGTGAGTTTGCGCTTTTGTGTGCGGTGATGCGATTTTTTGTTTCTTTTGCCATCATCATAATGCTAACCTAGATTTTGTGAAAGTTTAAATCCCCAGGATTTGGTGGTTTATTCGTTTTTTCCATTCGACTTAATAAACGGAAATATGATGACTTTATGGCAGCAAAGTTCAAATGCCACTTTTTAAAGAGTTTTAATAAAAACAAAAAACTTTACAACTAAGGATGGCAAGATTAACTGAAATAATTGTCAATCTATAAAATAAAATGTTTATAAAGGCTATTAAAAGTTGAGCGTTTTGTTTTTTACATAAGTATAGGCATTAAATATATGCAAAAAATAAATTTATATAAAATTTAAGGTTACACCTTGCTTTATATGTAAAATTTGTCTGCGAGTATTTCACTAATGAACAGGGGACACTTCTCTCAGTGCTGTCTGATTCACTTCGTCGAGTCCCAACGGTATGCAGCTTAGTGGAACCTCTTCGTAGTGAAGTTTTACATGACTAAATACCCCGCAAATGTCCCAAACACAAGCAAGGGGATAACCAACAAGAGGATCATGGAAATCTTTTGTAGATTAGCGAAATCTAGCAAAGGTCATCAAATTTTGCGACAATGGTGTCGAGGAGGAAGAATTTTGGCTTTTTTACTTTTAGATACTGGGCACACAATTTCATTACATCGATTTGGACAACATATGATGTGGCTACAGCAGGAATATGCAGCCTATGACATAGCCGACGATACATTCTATCAGGTTCATGTGATTGATAAGCTGATCCTGCTGATTCAAAAAAGATAAATGGTGAGGCAAAAAAGATTTTGCTTAATTTTACTATATGCCGCTCACAGAAAACACTAATCGCCGATTTTAAGGTCGTTTATGGTCCGTCAGTGGTCAGACTCAAATTGATAATCTACAGAAATAGAAAACCGCAATCTGTGTTGAGCACAAACCCTTCAAAGATCGCCACTACAATCCCACAAAAATCACATATAGGTTAAAGACAGAGTTACGGGTCAAATGTCCACGTCTTTTTGTACCCCACACCATTACTGTGGTACAGGGTATTATAACTTAGTGCATTTGTTTGTAACATCCAGAAGGAAGAGAGATAGACCCGTATCGATCGACTCAGAATTACTGATTCGATTTAGCTACGTCCGTCCGTCTGTCAGTCTGTCCTTATATCCGTCTGTCCGTCTTTCTGTCTGTCCGTCTGTCTGTCTAGCTGTCCGTCTGTCCATGTTAATTTGTGTACAAACTACAGGTCGCAGTTTTAATCCGATAGTCTTCAAATTTATTACAGGAATGTTTTTCGGCCTAGAGACGAAGCCTATTGGAATTGAAAATAAATCGGTTCAGATTTAGATATAGCTCCCATATACATGTTCGCCGATTTGCAGTAATAATGCAATAAAATTGCCATTTGTTAACCGATTTTCTCGAAATTTGGCGGGTAGGATTTTCTTATGGCTCTTAGTATTAAAGGCGAATTTCAAAGAAATCCGTTTAAACTGCCCGATTTTCACTTCTATGGTCACTGCAATCGCATTTATTGACCATTCTTCCTAAAATTTGGTACAAAGCTTTCCTCGACGACTTCCACAATATCAATAAAGTTTGCTCGAAATCGATTCAGATTTATATATGTGTTTGTCCGATTTTGAGAAATATTTGAAAAAAAGTGCTTATTTGTTAACCGATTCTCAAGAAATTTGGCAGGAAGGATTTTCTTATGCCTCTTAATATTACTGTTGAATTTCATAGAAATCGGTTCAGATTTATATATAGCTGCCATGTATGTATTTAGGCTGATTTTCACTTCTAGGGTCACTGCAAGCGCATTATTGACCAATATTGTCAAAATTGTGCACAACGCTTTCCTTGATGCCTACCACAATATCTAAGAAGTTTGCTAGAAATCGGCTCCCATATATATGTTCCTCAGATTTTGGCAATAATGTTGTCATTTGTCAACGGTATTTATTACAGTTTGAGTATATTTGCCCGAAATTTGATAGAGATTGTTTAATACCTTATCTGAAAACATCCGCCGAGGTCCATCAAAATTGGTTCAGAACTAGATATAGCTCCCACTTTGTATCTATAGTATAGGTGTAGGGTATTATAAAGTCGGCACCGCCCGCCTTTCATTACTGGTGGCTCATAGCTCTGGTTCTCTGAATGAAAATGTACTTCTACGAGGGCTGCTACATAAATTTATGACCAGGTACAATCTGATATTTCCTTTGGAATGTTTGATATTTTCTAGCATAATCGTACTCAGAAAGGTTTGACTTACGACCATAACTTGTGTTGATTTGAGTGACTTGAAAAAACTAACTTGACAAAGAAATGGCATCAACTCGTGAACATTATCGTGCGACCAATTTCACAACTTTCGACGTGGATTATCACAACAAGAGCGCATTGATAAACTGAAATATTTGTAGGGCGATGAAGCACCATCCTATAGCACTGTTAAAAACTGGTTTAATGAATTCAATCGTGAAAGACGCTCGCTCAAAGACGATTGGTGCAAAAAATGTTGAAAAACAACGATCGCGTTGCTTCAAAAGACTTTCATAAGATTTTAACAGGTGAGGAATCATGGGTCTATGCATATGAGACCGAAAAAAAACAGCAATCGAACATATGGGTCTTTAAAGTCGAGCCAAATACAATGAAAGTTGATTGTGGAAGAAAGACTTCGAAGCCAATGGTCGCCGGTTTCTTCCGCGAAACTGGTATTGTGACGACTGTGCCGTTTGAGCAACATAGGACGTTCAATTCTGAGTGGTTCATCACAATTTTATTGCCCAAAGTCTACGGAAAAATCCGGAAAACGAACAAAACTAGACATATCGTTGTTTACCATAACAATGCGAACTCTCACACATCGTTTGAAGCCAGCGCCTATGTGACCAACCAAAATGTCGAATTGATGGATCATCCTCCGTACAGCCGGGAATTGCCTTCCTTTTAAGAAAAAAATTCGTGGCCAACGATTTTGTCGCCAGATGGTGCTGTTGAAGTGTTCAATAACCATATTTTGGAGGTATATGTCTGAATCGAATTCGAAACATTAAATTCGGCCGGGCCAAACTTTGGATACCCAGCACCAAAGATCTAATAATCATTCTATTTTATTATAGCTCCACTACTATACCCATTGTTATATCTAAATTAGGGCTAGTCTCGATCATATTTCATTCAGGTCCCGAAAACTTATATACAAGTGACATTTAAAGCGAAATAAGGCACGAAATCCGTATTTTATGGAATTAAGACCCAAAACTAGAAGATCGATCTATATGACAGCTATACCTGTATGGACGCTTAATCGGCATATCGTTCTATACGACAGCTATATATATAAAAATCGTCCAATCTTTACAATATCTTGTTCAGATGACGGGAGGCTTAGAACAACTCACTGATTCACATTTCAGTGAAATCGGGCAATAATTAAACTTTTATGGGTGTCAGACCCTTAATGGGCATATCGGTCTATATGACAGCTATATCTTCTTATAGTTCGATCTAAACCATATCTACGTTGGATGTCGGGAGACCAAAAATAACTCACTGTTTAAAATGCAGCTTTTATGGTCTCAGACCCCTAACCGGCAGATGGGTCTATATGGCAATTATATTTAAATATAGTCCCATCTAAACCAAATTTTGATCGGATGACGGAAGACTTAAGACAACTCACTTTATCACATTTCATTGAAATCGGGTAATAAATTTAGCTTTGATGGGTTTCAGACCCTTAATCCGCAGATCGGTTTATATGGCAGCTAACTTTCTATTAGTTTAGGTCCGTTGGGATTTGAAATGGTCTATATCGGCCAATGTTTTGATATAGCTGCCATATAAACCGATCCTAGATCTTGACTTCATGAGACTCTTGAAGGCGCAATTATTACCCGATTTAGCTGAAATTTTGCATGAAGTGTTTTGTTTTGAATTCCAACAACTGTGACTGATACAGCTCCCATATAAACCGATCTCCCGATAATATTTATTGAGCCTCTAGAGGGCTCATTTCTTTGCCAATTTGGCAGAAATTTTAGATAAAGTGGTTCGTTTGGATTTCCAAAAACTCCTTCAAGTATTGTTTAAAGCAAATCACAACCTCATACATACTCCCATATAAACCGATCTCCCGATTATACTTCTTGAGCCTCTAGAGGGCCAATTCTAATCCGATTTGGTCGCATCGGTCCATAAACAGATAATGCTCCCATATAAACAGATCTCCTGATTTTCAATTCATATCCGATTTTGCTGAAATTTTGCACAATGACTTCCGCTTTGGTCTCCAACAGCTAAACCTAGTATGGCCCCTATCGGTTCACAATTTGGTATAGGTTAGGTTAAGCCAGGTTTAAGTGGCAGTATGTCATCAGACTCACTTGGACGTTTTCGTCCATTGTGATACCATAGGAACAGATGAAAGAAGATGCCTTCTAGTTACTACCGTTAAACCATCCAGATTGCTTTAAAAAGCCCAATAACTTGCGAATGTTCACCTCTGCTAAATCAGACAGATTCTCAAAGAAATGAGAACCTAAAGTGGAACTCCTTCTGACTGCTAGTTCGGCACACACACACAGAAGGTGTTCTATAGTCTCTTTTTCTTCGATGTCCTCACAGCTTCTACAAAAGTCGTTACTGGCAATCTTCAGTCTGTCAGCATGTTTTCCGCTAAGATAATGACCTGTCGTGACGGACACAATGACTGAAACATTTGTTCAAGCCAATGACAGCAAAGCGGTAGACCTCTTCAAATCAAGATAAGGCCACATAGTTTTGGAATGCTTACAGCCCCCTTTGTGACCATCTATTCGTTGTCCTTCGTACCTGGTCCTGAAAATTTAGCTTACATGTCGCTAGAGCCATACCCACAGATTTCAGTATCCCTGGAATGTGTAGGGTAGTTGCTAGTCTCGCAAACTCGTCCGCTTTACAATTCCCTTGGATATCTCTGGTATAGCTCCAATAGCATTGCAAAGCTTATCGTTTTTATACCCTCCACCATAGGATGGGGGTATACTAATTTCGTCATTCTGTTTGTAACTACTCGAAATATTCGTCTGAGACCCCATAAAGCATATATATTCTTGATCGTCGTGAAATTTTATGTCGATCTATCCATGTCCGTTCGTCTATTCGTCTGTCCATCCGTTCGTCTGTCTGTCGAAATCACGCTAATTTTCGAAGGAGTAAAGCTAGCCGCTTGAAATTTTGCACAAATACTTCTTATAAGTGTAGGTCGGTTGATATTGTAAATGGGCCATATCGGTTCATGTTTTGATATAACTGCCATATAAACCGATCTTGGGTCTTGACTTCTTGAGCCTCTATAGGGCGCATTTCTTATCCGATTGAAATGAAAATTTGCACAACGTGTTTTGTTATGATATCCAACAACTGTGCCAAGTATGTTTCAAATCTGTTTTATAACCTGATATAGCTGCAATATAAACTGATCTTGGGTCTTGATTTTTCAGTCTCTAGAGGGCGTTATGATATCCAACAAATGTGCTAAGTATGGTTCAAATCGGTCCATAATCTGATATAGCTGCCATATAAACCGATCTTGGGTCTTGACTTATTTAACCACTAGAGGGCGCAATTCTTATCCGATTAGAATGAAATTTTGCACGACGTGTTTTGTTATAATATTCAACAACTATGCCAAGTATGGTTCTAATCGGTCCATAACCTGATATAGCTGCCATATAAACCGATCTTGGGTCTTGAATTCTTGAGCCTGTAGAGTGCGCAATTCTTATCCGATTGGAATGAAATTTTGCACGACGTGTTTTGCTATGACTTTCAATAACTGTGCCAAGTATGTTTCAAGTCGTTTCATAACCTGATATAGCTGCCATATAAACCGATCTTGGGTCTTGAATTCTTGAGCCTCTAGATGGCGCAATTCTTTTCTTATTTTGCACAACGTGTTTTGTTATGATATCCAATAACTGTGCGAGGTATGGTTCAAATCGGTCCATAACCTGATATAGCTGCCATATTAACCGATCTTGGGTTTTGACTTCTTGAGCCTCTAGAGGGCGCAATTCTTATCCGATTTGAATGAAATTTTGAACGACGTGTTTTATTATGATACCCAACAACTGTGCCAAGTATTGTTCAAATCGGTTCATAACCTTATATAGTTGTCATATAAACCGATCTGGGGACTTGACTTCTTGAACTTCTAGAGGGCTCAATTTCTATCCGATTTGGCTGAAATTGTGCATGACGTATTTTATTATGACTTTCAACAACTGTGTCAAATAAGGTTCAAATCGGTTCATAACCTGATATAGCTGCCATATAAACCGATTTGGAATCTTGACTTCTTGAGCCTGTAGAGTTCGCAATTGTTATCCGATTTGCCTGACGACGGATCCTCTCATGACCATCAACATACGTGTTTATTATGGTATGAATCGGTCTATACAGCTCCCATATAAATGGATCTCTCTGTTTTACTTCTTCAGCCCCCAAAGGGCGCAATTCTTATACGAATTGGCTGACATTTACACATATAATTTAATTGTGGTCCGAACCAGACCCTATCTTGATATCGCTCTTATAGCAGAGCAAATCTTTTCTTTTATCCTTTTTTTGACTAAGAAGAGATGTCGGGAAAAGAATTCAATGCAATTCATGGTGTAGGGTACATAAGATTAGACTCGGCCGAACTTAGCACGCTTTTACTTGTTCAAAGGTAAAATTTTGATTAAATTTAATTGAGACAAAATTTCTGCCATTTTTTTAATATAAAACTTCTGTAAAACTTTCACTAAAGACAACATTCTAATAGAAGAGTAATTCCTTTAAGCCTTGGATTGGATTTGTCAATTTAAGTAGCATGAAACCAAAAAAATTTACTTAATTTGACGACTGTATAACCATTTCAGTGCCGTGAAATAATTTCCCCAAGATTTTTCCCCATAAATATTAGCTGCCATTTCTAGCTCCATGTCCTAATGATACCAAGAAGACAACAAACAAGAAATATCACTCTTTGGCCCACATGAAATGTCTAAGTCATAATTTATAAGCCTGCAAAAGAAGAAAAGATTGATTGCCGTGTGTCAAGGCGCTTCTCGCCAAACGAAAGGAAAAAAATTAATTTTCTTACCACATAAGCTGATTGTGTCATTCACCGTCATTATGCTTGTCTCTGCCATGGATACGTGCGACAGTCTAAAGATTATTGTGTCTATTTTGCAGACGAAATCCCGCTGAGGAGTACTATTGGGAACTTTAAACAGAGCCGAGGCACGCACACACGCACATAGCCATACTTACGCATGTGCGTACATACGCGTGTATGTTTTGTACAAAGTGTGTGGGTTTCTAAGGATCACAACAGCAGCAAATCTCTGGGAAGTGTAACATTTTTCGAAAGGACACCATATTTTGCCTATCACAATATGCCTTTGTTTTCTAAATTTAACTCAAATATAATCCATCATTCTGTTGCAAGGAAATGCTTGTCGAAATTACAGCCAACATAGATATTTTTTCGTACAACTCGACATGAAATTTAAGCCGAAGCTTTGAAACGACAACCAACACCATCATCATCATACACCAACCAAAGTGTGCACTTGGTAAGCATAGTCATAGCCATAAGTTTTGTGGTATAGCATTTGAAGGCAATTGATATCGTTGTCATAGATTTTCTGGGTTTGGTGCGGAGTAGACAGACATCGCTGTTGTACCAATGAAAACCACAATAATGTCACATTCCAGCTGACCACATGATTTCTATTTAAAACAAGATCTCTGCTGCTAAATGTATCATCAACTCTGTCGTTGCCATTGTCGTCGTCATTGGAGTCTTCAATTGAACAGAACCCATCCCTTCTTCCAAAGACGGAAACATCAAAAAAGAAAAATCAAAGCAGAATTGGTTATAACACAGTGGAACACAGATACAAATGATGAAAATATCTACGAGATAAACCGAGTAATTTTTAAATAGAATCATCCACAATAAAACCCTTAGAATGGTCGGGATCAATAATCACCCTGACCCTTCTTAATTTAGTTTGAGCTGCGAAAGGCATAGATTTGGACCAATTTTTGGAATGTTTATACCCTACACCACGAATAAGAATAGGTCGGTCTCTCTTTTCGTTCCTCTATCTGTCCGTCTGTCTTTGTATGTGTCTGCCCGTATGTGTGAGGTCAATTGTAAACTTACCTCAGGAAATGTATGGCATAAGTTTCCCTTATGACGCTACCACTCAACGGTTCAATTTCTTGTTTGAACCGTTGAAGGGAGAGGATTTTTTGTTATTTCGCTCCTAAAAAAATTTTTTTGTAACTCATCATTATTTTTGGAAGAATCAGTAAGGATAGGCAAAAGTCGGGCGGTGTCGACTATATAATACCCTACACCTACCCCATAGGTACAATGTGGGAGCTATATCCAAATCTGAACCAATTTTGAAGGACCTCGACGAGCAAAAATGTTCAAACTCTAATAACTATGGTTGACAAATGACAACAATATTGCGAATTGCCCAAAATCGGACGAACATATATATAAGAGCTATATCTAATTCTAAACCGATTTCTATGAAATTCGCCAGAAATGTCGTGAGTCATAAGAAAATCCGTCCAGCCAAACTTCGAGAGAATCGGTCAACAAATGAACTTTTTATTGCATTATTACTGCAAATCGGACGAACATATATATGGTAGCTATATCTAAATCTGAATCGATTTTAAGAAAACTTCTCACATATTGTAGTAGTCGTCGAGGAAGGCGTTGTACAAAATTTTGGGAAGATTTGTAAATAAATGCGCTTGCAATGGCTCTAGAAGTGAAAATCGGGCTATATATATATATGAGAGCTATATCTAAATCTAAACCGATTTCAATGAAATTCAACAGTAATGTCGAGAGTCATAAGAAAATCCATCCTGCCAAATTTCGAGAGAATCGGTTAACAAATGAACTTTTTATTGCATTATTACTGCAAATCGGACGAACATATATATGGTAGCTATATCTAAATCTGAACCGATTTTAAGAAAACTTCTCACATATTGTGGTAGTCGTCGAGGAAGGCGCTGTACAAAATTTTGGAAAGATTTGTAAATAAATGC
Source organism: Stomoxys calcitrans (assembly GCF_963082655.1). Lineage (NCBI taxonomy): Eukaryota > Metazoa > Arthropoda > Insecta > Diptera > Muscidae > Stomoxys > Stomoxys calcitrans. The sequence goes on from NC_081553.1 coordinate 190,113,989, forward strand.
GCTTGCAATGGCCTAGGAGTGAAAATCGGGCTATATATATATATATATATGAGAGCTATATCTAAATCTGAACCGATTTCAATGAAATTCAACAGTAATGTCGAGAGTCATAAGAAAATCCTGCCAAATTTCGAGAGAATAGGTTAACAAATGAACTTTTTATTGCATTATTACTGCAAATCGGACGAACATATATATGGGAGCTTTATCTAAATCTGATCCGATTTTTTCTAATTTCAATAGGCTTCGTCTCTAGGCCGAAAAATATGCCTGTAGAAAATTTGAAGACGATCGGATGAAAATTGCGACCTGTAGTTTGTAATCAAATTAACATGGACAGACGGACGGACAGACAGTCAGACAGACAGACGGGCACAGCTCAATCAAATCAGAAAATGATTCTGAGTCGATCGGTATACTTATCAATGGGTCTATCTCTCTTGCTTTTGGGTGTTACAAACATATCCACCAAGTTATAATACCCTGTACCACACTAGTGGTGTAGGGTATAAAAATGTAGGCCACTCAAAGCAGTTGAGGATTTGCGTCTGTTCCAGTGGAGCGGCAGATCTAGAGACCTGGAGTAGGCTTAGAATGGACTCCAAATATCCAACAGCTGCGGTGGTGGTACCAGGCCGAAGCATGTTGTCAGCAACTGAAACCTCGACTGGAGGAGCGGCTGCTCCATGCTCCGCTAGTCGACAGACAACTGGTCGGCAATGGCATTTGACGAAGACACCTGGTTCGAGTCTTAAGGACAAGGCCGAACCTATTCTATCTTCTTATGCCTCTAACTTGCCTAGGCCATCGGCCTTCCCCGGCAAACCAAGGATAGCTACAATAGTTGTATAAATTAGGCGGTTGATGATCTGCATCTGTTTCCAGTGGAGCGGCAGATCTAGAGCCCAGGAGTAGGCTTAGAATGGACTCCAAAGACCCAACAGCTGTGGTGGTGGTATCAGGCCGTAGCATGTTGTCTGCCACTAAAGCCTCGACGGGTGAAGCGGCTGCTCCAGGCTCCACTAGCCGACAGACAACTGGTTTGAGTCTTAAGGACAAGGCCGAACCTATTCTATCTTCGCAAGCCCATAATTTGCCTAGGTCATCGGCCTTCCCCCACCAAACCAACACGCTCCTTAAGAGGTTGTAATAATAGAAGACACATCGCTCTCAGGTTTATTGAGAGTCTTGGTGCGAATAATCCTAATACTCTCACTAATAGGGAGACTACCTAAATTGGGTTCGGGCACTCGCAGCACAGTCTACCCCAAAGACTAAACGTCGACAAATACAAACACAAATTTTGCCCATGAACATTCCACTAAGCAACAGGGGCAAACTTCTCACATATCAATGAGTGCAGTCCGATTCAAGTTTAAGCTCAATAAAGGGGGGCCTCCTTTTTATAGCCGATTCCGAAAGGCGTGCCGCAGTGCGACACCTCTTTGGAGTGAAGTTTTACATGGCATGGTACCTCACAAATGTTGCCTGCATTAGGAGGGGAAAACCACCGCTGAAAATTTTTCTGATGGTCTCGCCAGGATTCGAACCCAGGCGTTCAGCGTCATAGGCGGACATGGGCTAACCTCTGCGCTACGGTGGCTCTAGACTAAACGTCTAGATTTGGAAATTGCACCGCAGTCAATCAAAAGGCAGTGGTCACCTGTAGGACATTCCGTGCCTAAAATAACTAGGGCGAACAATAGTACGATGAGTCCAAGAACCTTTGCTAATGTCGCTAAGGACAGTTTGGAGTGGGATAGTCAATGGACTGTCATCAGTATACTCCGATGTTCTTGCGGAATGTCCTGGGTCTCCTCCAGTTTGTGACGATGCAGGCTGGTATCGAGGCCGATACAGACTAATTGCCTTCGGAGATCAAAGCTCAAATGAACTGTATCATTGTGCGCTAAAAAAGATTGGTGTGATCTGGCCAGCTGAAGCACCTGATTTAGTCAAGAAAGAATACATTCCTTTTCAACCAATGGCACATGCTTGGATACCAAGGATTCCCTAAAATCCTGAATCGATACTTGAAAGACTAAGGGAATGTAATCCCAATCTTTCAAACATCGACTGGAAGATTGGTAGAATGGATGAGGCTGATAGTGAACGGAGACATGCAGTATTCGTACTCAACTTCAGCTGTCTCGCAGACCTGAACAAGTGTGAAGGAGTTGTATCCTACGGTTTCAACAATTTGATACTGAAGGTCTATAGAAGCGATGAGGTTGGGGAATCAGGAGACGATTCAGCAGTTGTTGCTGAACACTTGCCTGAAGAACTATTGACCACATCGCTAAGGTCTGGTGGATTGCAGGAGGTTGAAAATCCTCCTGCCACAATCGAGACAGGAGGCGAAAGTATGGAAACGGGACCCGATAAGCCCCTTGTAGGTGGGTCATCCGGTTGAACTGGGCTCAAGGTGTGCGCCTGCGCGGAAGGACGGAACTCAAAAAGTACTTCGAAAGCAGCAGCTAGTGAAGCATCAATAGAGGAATCGTCCACACCGTAAGTGTCCAGTGTCCTGAGGAAGAGTGGTTCCACTGCTTTCTTACCTGACCCTGGATGGTCGGAAACGGAAACTCATCATGACAAGATCTAACGAATCTTGTGAGGATGAACTCCTGGCGGAATCAGTAGACGAGGCAAACACAACGGTTGTGGAAGTTTTGAATCCTGACTATGATCCGGTTTCTACAGATGAACCTCCACCATTGTAAGCCAGCTTCAGCGGCACTTAAGGTCCTCCTAATGGCAGGGGGATTTTTCGTGACTCTTATCCATGAACCATGGGTGTGTGGAGAAATCGTTTGTGTACTAAGAATTCCGGGATTAACACTACTCAAGGGTACAGAAAATGGGAGACACAGAGCCTGTATTCTTGCGAAGAGCAGTCCAAATGTTTTCTGCTTCAATCGCTAATCACTGTGGACTCAGTAGTAGCCAGCATTGAAATAAAGAGGTCTAATTATTGGCTGGCTTACCTATACATGGCTGAACAGTTTAAAATTCACCTGTTATGGGTGCCGGCCCACAGAGTACAGGCCGAACAGTTCAAAATTCACCTGTTATGGGTGCCGACCCACAGAGATATCCCAGGGAATTGCAAAGCGGACGAGCTTGCGAGGCTAGGAACTTCCATACACATTCCAGGGAAACTGGAATCTGTTGGTATGCCTCTAGCGACATGTAAGCTAAGTTATCAGAACCAGGCCCGAAGGCCGCATCTAGACTTGAAGAGGTCTACGGCTTCATTGTCATTGGTTAGTACATACGTCTCAGTCCTTGTGTCCGTCGTAACAGATCACTGTCTAATCGGAAAACATGCTGACAAACTGAAGGTTGCCACCAACGACTTTTGCAGAAGCAGAAGAGACGAAGAAGAAGTGACTGTAGAACACCTTCTGTGCGTGTGTCCCGCACTAGCAGTCGGAAGGTGTTCCACTTTAGGTACTCATTTCTTTGGGAACCTGTCTAATTAAGCGGACGTGAATATTCGCCCGTTGTTGGGCTTTTTTAAGAGATCTGGATGGATCAATGGTAGGAACTAGAAGGCATCTTCCTTCTTCTGTTCCTGTGGTATCACAATGAACGAAAACGTCTATATGGATATTGGTTGCCCAAAAAGTAATTGCGGATTTTTCATAAAGTCGGCGTTGACAAATTTTTTCGCAGCTTGTGACCCTGTAATTACATTCTTTCTTCTGTCAGTTATCATCTGTTACTTTTAGCTTGCTTTAGAAAAAAAGTGTATTTGATTAAAGTTCATTCTTTTAAAAAATCCGCAATTACTATTTGGGCAACCCAATAGCTGCCATATAGACCGATCTCTCGATTTAAGGTTTTGGGTTCATAAAAGGCGCATTTGTTGCCCGATGTCGCCAAAATTTGGGACAGTGAGTTAAGTTAGGCCCCTCGACAACTTTCTGCAATATGGCCCAGATCGGTGCAGATTTGGATATATGTGCCATATAGACCGATCTCTCGATTTAATGTTTTGGGTCCATAAAAGGCACATTTGTTGTCCGATTTCGCCGAAATTTGAGACAGGAAGTTGTGTTAAGCCCTTCGACAGACCTCTTTAATATGGACCAGATCGGTTCAGATTTCAATATAGCTGCCATATAGACCGATCTCTCGATATAATGTTTTTGGCCCATAAAAGGCGCATTTAATGTCCGATTTCGCCGAAACTTGGGAAAGTGGGTTGCGTTAGGCTCTTCAACAAATTTCTTCAATTTGGGTCAGATCGGTTCAAATTTGGATATAGTTGCCATATTGGCCAATTTCTCGATTTAAGGTTTTGGACCCATAAAAGGCGCATTTGTTCTATGATTTCGTCGAAATTTGGGTCAGGGAGTTGTGTAAGGCCTCTACAGTCGACAGTCCCTAACCTAAAGTCACCTAACCAGTTTAGAGTTAGAGTTGCCCACTTAGTTATAGCATAGACATGGGCCTTTTTTTAGTTATAAGGTCGAATTCACTACAATTTTGAGACGATATGCACTAAATTTCTTATTATTGAATGCTTATATGAGGACGATCAAAAGCCTAGGCACGGAAAACCAAAAATTCAAATGCAGTAGAAAAATTCGTCCTCCAGCTTCTTAAATAGACTTGGTTCATTCCATTTATAACACTTTTATCCTGCTTGCAAAACCCCTAAAATTCCTTCCCTTCATCCCCACTGTATAACGCCTGTCGGCGAATAGCAACTGCTACTTTTTTTCCTTTTCTTGAGAAACATGCTACCAATATTTTCGTTTTATTCCATTGTGTTTGGTTGCTACAATTCTTTCGTTTCGTTTCGTTTCGATGTTTGTTTCGGGCCATACGGATGATTTGGTAGATGTTTTGATGCTTTTAACTATGACCCAATTTGGCAGCATTGAAATGCCTTTGATGGTGCTGCAGATGCCGTTTCATTCTTCTTTTATCCTTCTTGTTGTTGTTTGGTCTTCTTGTGTCAAGTGTATGTTTATTTTTTTTAATATCCTATAGCCACACCCACACACATTCACACACTATTTGCGCGGGAGAGTAGGTTTAGAAGTGAATTGATAGCAGGACATTTATTTGGCTTTATGGCAATGGTTTGTTTGTTTGCCATTTTCTAGCATGATTCAGTGTTTCTATCTTTGTGTTTTTTGGTAATTGTAAACGATGTAGTGTAGGGTATTGTTTGAAATCATATATTTAAATAGGGTTTAAGTACCGCACACGCAAATTTTATATACCATCTACCATTGGTCGCATTCGGATAGTTTTCTGGCTGATGATTTCTTATTGTTTGCACTATACGTTATACCAGCTGGCCCGGTACGCTTCATTACACACAAAATGGCTTTTTATACCTTACACCACTACTATGGGACTATTATTATATTATCACTTAGTGCATTTGTTTGTAACACCCAGAAGGAAGAGAGATAGTCCCATTGATAAGCATACCGATCGACTCAGAACCATTTTCTGATTCGATTTAGCTATGTCCGACTGTCTGTCTGTCCGCCTGTTAATTTGTGCACAAAGTACAGGACGCAATTTTCATCCGATCGTCTTTAAATTTAGTACAGAAATGTTTTTCGGCCTAGAGACGAAGTCTATTGATATTGGAAAAAATCGGTTCAGATTTCGATATAGTTCACATTCATAAGTTGGCCCGATTTGCAGTAATAATGCAATAAAAAGGTCATTTGGTTACCGATTCTCTCGAAATTTTCTTATGACTCTCGATATCATTGGTGAATATCATAGAAATCGGTTCAGCCAGCCCAATCGGCCTTCTTCTGATTGATAAACGCCCGGCGCTCAGAGGTTATGAAATCGGGTGATCGGTCGATGTTAAGAATTATGGGGAGGTGGTCGGATCCCAAAGAGATGACGGCTTGCCAGGATACGTCACTCAGGATATCAGAGGATGCCTGGGAAATGTCTGGCGAGCTGCTGCACCTACTCGTATAGTGGGGGCATCCTCATCCTGCCATGAAATGTGATGCGCATAAAAGTCCATTAGAACCAGACGATTATTTACAGATAGACATATGACGGGGTTGTAAGCTTCGCCATTGGCACACAGCTACCAAGCGGAGGTATGTACACGTTGTATAGCTCTCTCTCGACAGTACCGGACCTGACTGCTATCCCCATGCACTCCACGTAGGGATCACCAACGCCAGGCCCAGGCGAGATGGGTCCATATTGCAAAGAATGGTGTATCACGAAGGCCAATTCCCCATCTACATTCCTTAAGCAATCGTTACGTAGCACATTGTATCCGTGACAACTGTGCAAGCTGCAGGTGTTGGTCAGCCTTGTCTCCTGGATCGCTGCTACCAATATGTTCTTCTGACTCAGACCTATAACGATATATGGTGTTGTGGTCTAGTGGACGGCACTTCAAAAGTCCACCTACTGCTCAAGACTTAACTTAACTCCAAAGGCTGGCTTGTTTGTGCGTCACAGCCGCACTGAGGATGACACCTTCTGATGCACTGAATTTGATGCTACATATTTTGCCTCTGGACACTTTGGCTATACAAATTGCAGCGACCACTGCCGTGAGGTTAAGGGAGCTTTCTCATTGGTCATGTGGAGGCTACGGACACTGTGTTAGCCTTGATACAATATCCCATGTTCCAGGCAGTGTGGATTACACCCTACCTGAGCCGCTTTTTGATAAAAAGTACTGTATCACTATTCCTGATAGAACCGGTTGGAACTATGATATCCCTGGTAATAGAAGTTACATAGACATCTTTAGGGATGGTTCCAAATTAGACGACCAGGTGGGCTTTGGGGTGTACTCTAAAGATCTAGAACTGGTCATATCGAAAAGTTGTCCGACCACTGCGGTGTATATCAATCGGAGATCCTTGCAATTAAGAAAGTGAGCGTGAGCGGCGATTGGCAATAACTGGGAGGTCACCGTAGAGCAGAGGTCAGCATGTCAGCCTATGACGCTGAACGCCTGAGTTCGAATCCTGGCGAGACCATCAGAAAAAAATTCAGCGGTGGTTTTCCCTATCCTAATGCTGGCAACATTTGTGAGGTACTATGCCATGTAAAACTTCTCTCCAAAGAGGTGTCGCACTGAGGCTCGCCGTTCGGACTCGGCTTTAAAAGGGAGACCCCTTATCATTGAGCTTAAACTTGAATCGGACTGCACTCATTGATATGTGAGAAGTTTGCCCCTGTTCCTTAGTGGAATGTTCATGGGCAAAATTTGCAATTTGCAACGGCGATTGGTATAAATATCTTCTCAGACAGCCAGGCAGCCCTTAAATCTCTGGAGAACGTATTTCTGAACACAAAAACTGCCCTCGACTGTCGCAGTTCTCTCAACGAGATGGCTGAATA